>NC_135819.1:29707292-29950515 GCF_964213995.1 Mustelus asterias
AAGTGGAACTGATCCACTTCAGATCAGCCATGATCTTATTGAATGGCGGGGCAGGCTCAAGGGGCTAGATGGCCTACTCCTGCTTCTATTTCTTATTTTCTGAAGTGAGTGAACTTATAGATGCGAGTATAATGTGGGATAATGTCCATTTTGGCAGAAAGAATAGAAAATTGGTATACTATTTAAATGGAGACAGATTTCAAAACTCTGGTACAGAGAGATCTGGGTGTCCTGGTGCATAAAGCACAAAATTTAGCACTGTATGTAGGTACAGCAAGTGATTAGAAAGGCAAATGGAATGTTGGTGTTTATTGAAAGGGGAATGGAATATAAAAGTAGGGAAGTTTTACTGCAGCTGCATAGGTATTGGTGAGACCAATGATAACTATGTACAGCTTTGGTCTCCTTATAAGAAGAACAGTATAATTGCATTAGAAACAGTTCAGAAAAGGTTTACTTGATTCATGAATGAAAGGTTTATCTAATGAAGAAAAGTTGGGTCTATACTCATTGAAGTTTGGAATGAGATGTGATCTTATTGAAACATAAGATCTTGAAGGGATTTTAGAGTAGATACTGAGAGGATGTTGCCTGTTGTGGGAGAGTGCAGAATAAGGGGCCACAGTTTAAGAATAAAAGTTCTCCCTTTTAATATAGAGGTCAGAATTATTTTCTCTCAGAGGGTCATTAGTCTGTGTAATTATTTTCCCTAGAAAGCAGTGGAGGATGGGATATTGATTATTTTCAAGGCAGAGAACAAAAGAACAATACAGCACAGGAACAGGCCCTTCGGCCCTCCAAGCCCGCGCCGCTCCCTGGTCCAAACTAGACCATTCTTTTGTATCCCTCCATTCCCACTCCGTTCATATGGCTGTCCAGATAAGTCTTAAACGTTCCCAGTGTGTCCGCCTCCACCACCTTGCCCGGCAGCGCATTCCAGGCCCCCACCACCCTCTGTGTAAAATACGTCCTTCTGATATCTGTGTTAAACCTCCCCCCCTTCACCTTGAACCTATGACCCCTCGTGAACGTCACCACCGACCTGGGAAAAAGCTTCCCACCGTTCACCCTATCTATACCTTTCATAATTTTATACACCTCTATTAGGTCACCCCTCATCCTCTGTCTTTCCAGTGAGAACAACCCCAGTTTACCCAATCTCTCCTCATTACTAAGCCCTTCCATACCAGGCAACATCCTGGTAAACCTCCTCTGCACTCTCTCTAAAGCCTCCACGTCCTTCTGGTAGTGTGGCGACCAGAACTGGGCGCAGTATTCCAAATGCGGCCGAACCAACGTTCTATACAACTGCAACATCAGACCCCAACTTTTATACTCTATGCCCTGTCATATAAAGGCAAGCATGCCATATGCCTTATTCACTACCTTCTCCACCTGTGACGTCACCTTCAAGGGTCTGTGGACTTGCATACCCAGGTCCCTCTGCGTATCTACACCCTTTATGGTTCTGCCATTTATCATATAGCTCCCCCCACGTTAGTTCTACCAAAATGCATCACTTCGCATTTATCTGGATTGAACTCCATCTGCCATTTCTTTGCCCAAATTTCCAGCCTATCTATATCCTTCTGTAGCCTCTGACAATGTTCCTCACTATCTGCAAGTCCAGCCATTTTTTTGTCGTCCGCAAACTTACTGATCACTCTTCCAGATCGTTTATATAAATCACAAACAGCAGAGGTCCCAATACAGAGCCCTGCGGAACACCACTAGTCACAGGCATCCAGCCGGAAAAAGACCCTTCCACTACCACCCTCTGTCTTCTGTGACCAAGCCAGTTCTCCACCCATCTAGCCACCTCCCCCTTTATCCCATGAGATCCAACCTTTTGCACCAACCTACCATGAGGGACTTTGTCAAACGTTTTACTAAAGTCCATATAGATGACATCCACGGCCCTTCCCTCGTCAACCATTCTAGTCACTTCTTCAAAAAACTCCACCAGGTTAGTGAGGCATGACCTCCCTCTCACAAAACCATGCTGACTATCGTTAATGAGTTTATTCCTTTCTAAATGCGCATACATCCTATCTTTAAGAATCCTCTCCAACAACTTCTCTACCACGGACGTCAAGCTCACCGGCCTATAATTTCCGGGTTATCCTTCCTACCCTTCTTAAATAACGGGACCACATTAGCTATCCTCCAATCCTCTGGGACCTCACCTGTGTCCAGTGACGAGACAAAGATTTGCATCAGAGGCCCAGCGATTTCATCTCTCGTCTCCCTGAGCAGCCTTGGATAGATTCCATCAGGCCTGAGAGCTGGATGGATTTTTGATAGATAAGGGATCCAAGGGGTATTGGGGGGCACAGATTGGAAAGTGGAGTTGAGACCACAACCATGATTTATTCGGAGGCAGAGCAAGGTGGAAGGTATAAAAGACTTCTCCCTGCTCCTATGTTCCTGGCAGGTGGAATACGCAGCAGGTCAGGATCACTGTGAAGCAGATCAGGAGGATTGTGAAGCAAATTGGGATTACTGAAATGAGTGAGAAATTAAAATCGAGAAGGGACTTCGCTATGAGTTGATTGGCTGGTGATTTTGTTGCTTTTGCTTTGTGGTTTTAGTAACACAGGTTCCCTAACAAATCTTAGAGTTGAAAATTTTAAATAAGGGTTAAGTAAAGCATTTCAATTAACTACCTGATACTTAAATGACAACAGAAGAAGAGTACCCTGATGAATTTTTAAAAGTAATAAGTTTTATTATTTAATAGATAGAGGGATAGCACCTGGCGGAAACCCACGCAGACATGGGGAGAACGTGCAAACTTCACACAGCCAGTCACCCAAGGCTGGAATTGAACTCGGGTTCCTAGCACCGTGAGGAGGCAGCATTTGACGTGGACATTGTAGGTGTGACAAATGGGACTGATGCCAGGACGGGACAATCACCTAAAGCAAGTCATTTCCTTCCAGCACTGGCTGCCGGTCCTCTGTGCCAGTGTAGGCATTGACTGCTGCTGCCACAGCCTCCCAGGCCGCGTTGCTGGCCCAATCCCTGGGTTGTCGCCCGTCTTGGGGGGAGAATATAGCCTTCCTCTCCTCTACAGCAGTTAATGGTATATAACTGTGGCCACTTTGGGCAGGTCACGTGTCTGGAGGGTCCATAACAGGAAAAATCGCATGGAGGCTTTTTCATTGCACTAAGTACACTGAAAAACCAGCACGAATAACTCCTGTCTTCTTGCTGTTACGATACCATGGTAAGACTGCACACTAAGTATCATTTTGGGCGAAGAAACTGGTGTGATTCACACCAGCATTTCCAGCGCAAATCAGATTGCAATCTTCCCACAGTCATTTTTTGGGAGAGGGACAAGTTTTGCACTGGTCCTGAGAGGAGCAGGTCTAAGCCCAGCTCCAGAGATTGGGTGCCATCTTTAAAGGGTATCCTGATCTCAAAGTGATTTTGAAGACCCCATTCCCTCCCCCCACTGAGGCGGTGACATAGTGGTATTGTCACTAGATTAGTAATCCAGAGATCCAGAAAAGATCTGGGGACCTGGGTTCGAATCCCACCATGGCAGATGGTGAGATTTTGAATTCAAAATCGGGAATTAAAAGGCTAATGACCATGAAACCAATGTCATAAAAACCCATCAAGGAAGGAAATCTGCCATCCTTACCTGGTCTGGCCCACATCTGACTCCAGAGCCACAGCAAAGTGTTGACTTTCAAATGCTCTGAAATGGAGGGTAGGCAATAAATGCTGGGCCAGCCAGTGATGCCCACATCCCGTGAATGAATTTTTTAAAAATTAAAAAGGATTTTGGGACTTCCCCCTCATTGAAGGCATGTTTCCCCAACACATTGGTGGCATCAGGACCCTCCCAATGGGTCCTCATTCATGCTCCATCCCCTTCATACTCCTTCTCAGATACTGCCCCCAACACCCTGGTTGTGACAGGGTACTAGTTGGCACTGCCAGATGGGCACTGCCCAGCCATGTCCCCAACCACTTGTGGGCCTCAATTGCCTCCGAGCTTCCCCAACAAGGACATCACATGGAGACCAGTAGTGACTGTCGCCAGGTTCCCGCTATGCCCAAGGGTCGGAAAATCCAGGGAGCAGGGAGAATTTGGTTTGTTACAGACAAAGCATATTTAAATACTTATTTAAATATGCTAATCTGGTTCCCACCCAGTCTGGGCGCGGAGGCTGGGGGGGATCCCAATGGGGGTTCACACCGGCAATGAACACGCCAGACCCCCTCACCTGTGATGCTCCGATCCCACACTGCATCGAAACAATCTGTGCCTGGCGTGACACGGCTGAATAAACTCGGCCATAGTGATGTCCACTAAAGTACAGCTGTTAAGCCAGTATTGAACTGATATTACTTCAGTTGTAAAATTATTTAAATAGTTTGACTTATTTTTAAGCTTCAGCCACATTTTGGAAAACGAAATTAGTATTTATATAAAGCTGAATCATGAGGAGGTAATAATCCAACTTATAAGAATTTTGGCAAAACACTGAAAATTCTCCTGAATTTTCATCAATGATGAGGTTAAGTCCAAATCGGAGAAGTAATTGCCTCGTTTGAGTGTTGCAGACTGGCACATTCCAAGGTCCAGAACTATATACTGAGGGATGGACTAAAGCTTGAGGTAGTCGCCACAGAGCCACAATTGGGAAACGTTGCCTTTCAACCAAGGTACACTGAGCGGTTAGAAACTCTCAGCTGAATCTGACAAGGAATGGATATCGTTAATACCTAGAGTAGTGAAATTGTATTGAGGAAACTCAGAGCAGGACAAACTGTAGGGAGACAAGTTGAATTTTATTGCACTTGCTGTAATTTTCTGGTTGAATTGGGAAATAAAACAAAGGAATTTATCACACATACTGTCTTAATGAGGCAATTTACATATTAATATTTAAGTGAACATGACATTGTGTGTAAAGGCACAAAGACAAATTAACAAGATTAACAGAGCACATTTTGGAATACAGTTACCAACAGAGGAATACCAGTCAGTGCAAATGGTGACAGGAAATGTCATCAAAGCTCATTAAGAATCAATAACACAGAGTGATGGGAAACATGGGTATTAATGCTGAAAAATTACACAGATGTCGCTGATATCATAGAATCCCTACAGTGCAGAAGGAGGCCATTCGGCCCATCGAGTCTGCACCAACCACAATCCCACCCAGGCCCTACCCCCACATATTTTACCCACTAATCCCTCTGACCTACACATCTCAGGACTCTAAGGGGCAATTTTTAACCTGGCCAATCAACCGAACCCGCACATCTTTGGACTGTGGGAGGAAACCGGAGCACCCGGTGATGTACCTCATAACCTGAGTTATGAGGTACAATGGCAAACATCTCCCATGGGAGATTGACAACAAGAGGATGCTGGCACCAATAGGTGCACTGATGCTGGGGGTCACTGCCACCTATAGAGAGACCCGAGGGAGGGGGAGGGGGCAGGGGCGACAACACAGCACTCAAAGGGGCCCTAACACTGGGGAAGGGAGGGCAGGGAGGTGATGGCAAAGTTAAATTAAATTAATGTTGTTGGGTAATATGATTGGCAAATTCTGTCCTTGCTTCTTCTCTGGCCTTTGGTATAGAGGGAGTACAGTGAAGGTTTACCAGGCTAATTCCTGGGATGACAGGTCTGTCATATGAGGAGAGACTAAGTCGGTTAGGATTATATTCACTGGAGTTTAGAAGAGTGAGAGGGGATCTCATAGAAACTTATAAAATTCTAACAGGGTTAGACAAGGTAGATGCAGAAAGAAGTTTCCCAATGGTGAGGGAATCCAGAGCTAGGGGTCATAGTTTGAGGATAAGGGATAAACCTTTTAGAACTGAGGAGAAATTTCTTCACCCAGAGGGTGGCGAATGTGTGGAATTCACTCCCACAGAAAGTAGTTGAGGCCAAAACATTGTCTGATTTCAAGAAGAAATTAGATGTAGCTCTTGGGGCTAACGGGATCAAGGGATATGGGAGGATGGGGGGTAAAATCAGGATTTTGAATTTGATGATCAGCCATGATCAAAATGAATGGCGGAGCAGGCTCAAAGGGCCGAATGGCCTAATCCTGCTTCTTGTTTCTATGTGTCTATGATAAACTAGATATAGAGAAGCCAAGTTTTGAGCTCTTTAGATTGTGACACAAGTTTTAATCAAATCATCCTACATTCAAGTCTCCTCCCTATTTTCCTTAACTCCAAGATTGGAAATCAGTTTGTGCAGTGGCTACATGATGCTGTTTGCAAATTTCTGTTTTTTTTACTCTCGGCAGTTTCAATCACTCCGAGTTTGGGCCTGTGTTAAACTATTAATTTACTCATTCGTATTCGTATTTTTCTAATTTAATTGTGTACAATTCTGTAATGTTCTATGTTCTTGTAATGTTCTATGTTCTTGTAATGTTCTATGTTCTATAATAGTGTAGATTAGAGGGGCTTTAGATTGGTACCACTGGTCGGCGCAACATCGAGGGCCGAAGGGCCTGTACTGCGCTGTAATGTTCTATGTTCTATATGATCCTAGATCCCAACTGCCATTTCTGCTTATTTTCAAATTAATTCCTTCCTTCTCATGAGGCAAGAGGAGAAGGTGGATAGCTCTGAACTCTGAGCAGCAACACTATGAGGGACACTCAGTTATTTGGGTAAGCCATGATCTTCAAATAAAATAAATGCTTAGTAAGTAGCTGTATCTAATGCTAGGATTTATAGCTGATCTATACTGTCAGGCATGGATAGCTTGTTTACATTGATTGCATTATGCACCAAAGGCTATTGGCTGACTATGACAATACAGTTACACAATCAAACAAACCAGTAATTATAACTACATATCTAGTCATAGTCTGTTGTTGCAATAATAAAGCATAGTTTGTGATTCTTGTAGTTAGTACAAGTAGAATATTAAAAAGGAGAGAAGGTCACAGATGAAAGATAGACCACCTGGTACGCAAACATCACCTGTTCTACTTGTGTTTTAATTAACACTTGTGCAAAAACGCATATTAGTTTAAATATAGACCTCTGATCTTAACAGTAACAAATAGTTATTTTTCTTTATAAAGGCAAAAATATTAGACTTATGATGTGAAAAATGTATTGTTTTGAACAATTATCTATTTTCAGAAATTGATTTTAGTAAACATGTCAAAAAATGTACAGAACTTCCAAAAGACAAAATGGGAATCTTCACATAATTATTGTCCAAGAGAAAAACAAACAACTCGAATGAATCTGGATTTAGAGGAATTGTTTTGTTATTTCTGATTGAACAGCATCATCCATCAGCAGCCTACATGCTGCTCCTCAGTGGAAGTCTTGAACTCTCTGATGGTGCTGCTGTTGGATAAAGCAGACGACGGGCCTTTCTCCTGGGGTTTGGCCTCGCTTGAAGTGTTTGGTTTAACATTAGCAGAGATGGCAGGATCAATAAAAGGAAACACCTGCTTTTTCCCTTACGGCTGCCTCTTTTGTAGTATTTGTCCCAGAACGTATATTCACTCCCATCCACACTTTGATTTGCTGTTAAAGTATTCTTTTATTTTTAAAATGCCTTCACTCATTTCTTCCGTACCTTCATTTTCCAACTGTAAAGCAAATTCAGGAGTGATCATGAGTTGATTCTACATAAAACGTGCAGCACATAACCTGTCCGTGTCAGTGTTAATGATGCACTGAGAAAGTGCAGTCCTCTTCGTTTTGTGTTGTTAAAAAGATGTAAAACATTACAGTATGTTTTATGAACTTTAAATATAACAGAGCCCAAAAGTCTGTGAGGTTATAGCACTCACCCTCTCGGACTCAGGCAAAAGGCTGTACACCAGGCAAAGACCAGGCCAGGCTTAGCAACCCTGGCAGTTACAGGTGTACCTGGTTGGGAGTGAAGGATCTGCCTGCTCAAGCAAAGGCAGCAGCAAGGCTGGGAGGCAGAGTCAGAGGGGGAAGCTTCCATACCTCTGATCTGGAATGTACTGAAAACCTGGTACTGGACACAGGAGGACACACAATGGAAGTAGGCCTCACATTCTCCAACCAAATTGTTACAGTCCTTCACCTTGGTCACAATTTCTGATCTTCCCACAATGGCCATGAGCTGAGATATGACTCTCATGATTCAGGTGCAAGCTGCCATTGCTTGAGTGAAGCAACTCTCCCCCTCTCCCAGAGCCATACAATGGAGGTGCCCGGTATCAAAGATCTGCAGGTTTTAGGTCCCCCCCTGACCTAGGTAACACCGGCTGGGGGGTTGGAGATCCAGTACCTATGACTAGTAGGCTACCAGGTTTGCAGCAGTCTTTAAAACTATAGGATGTATAAGGGTTGAACTCACTGCCACAGATACATGCTCTCCTCACCTGAACAGAATACTTTTGGATGTATTTCCCAAGTTCGATCATAGCATCCCTTTCCTTAAATTCATTCTCGTGCTTCTGAAAGAAAATGATCATGTTGTTTAAGGATCTGTCGTCCTGACCAGTGGGATGAAGTGAATGATGCATCATAAGATACATCTCATTACCTTTGATTCCTCAGTGAGAAAGATCTCCATCTCCTCCTTGGTCACTGTGCCCATGTCAGCAATCTGTCGGTAGTAGGTTTTCACTTCATCCTTGTAGTGTGGAATGTCTCTGGCGTAAAGCACTTTATTGGTTGGAGAGTGCTGAAAAGGAAGACCTTGGATTTAATTAAAGCCTTTCAAAACTTCAGGACATCCCTGTATTTTACAGACAATGAGGTGTTCTTTTTAAACAGTAGTCACTATTGTAATGTAGGAAATGGGGCAATCAATTTGTTCGCAGCAAACTCCCACAAACAGCAATGTAATAATGACTGATCTGTTTTGTGACATTGGTTGAAGGCTACAAATTCTGTAAGACACCTGGGAGAACTCCCCTGACCATCTTCAAATAACATCACAGGATCTTGAGAGGACAGCCAGATCCACAGACTCTCATTTAAAAGGCAGCACCTCTATCAGTGCAATACCCTCTCAGTATTACACTGGAGTGTCCTCAAGACTTTGGAGTAGGACTTGAATCCATAACCTTCTGACTCCAGAGATTCCAAAATGCTTCCCATTGGGGTGGCACGGTGGTTAGCACTGCTGCCTCACAGTGCCCGGGTTCTATTCCCGCTTGGGTCACTATCTGTATGGAGTCTTCATGTTCTCCCCGTATCTGCATGGGTTTCCTTCCACATTCCGAAAGATGTGCTGGTTGGATGCATTGGCCAGGCTAAATTCTCCCTCAGTGTACCCGAACAGGCGCCGGAGTGTGGCGACTAGGAGATTTTCACAGTAACTTCATTGCAGTGTTAATGTAAGCCTACTTGTGACACTAATAAATAAACTTAAACATTGAACCACAGCAGAAAGAGCAGAATCAATCACACAATCCAACAATAAAAAATTTAAAAGGTGGACAAATGTAATTTGATTGAAATACAGAGCAACCAAGATTTGTTTGAAAAGGGGGATAGCCTTGAGGGGCTGAATGGCCTACTCCTGTTCTGATACACTTAATGGCTCAAGTATTTGTAGTCTGCCGCAACATAATATATATTTAAAGTGATTATATCTTGGTGTAAATTTAGAACTCCGTTTTAAAGCATTCCATTGAGGTTTTTTCGTAACTGACCACAAAGTGCAAGAAACAAAGCAACAGAAGGGAAGGAAATGACATCAAGTCCAATACAACAGAGAAACATAGGTTCCAATTTCTATTGGTTCCAGAGAGGCATATAAATAAAAACATTCATTTCCAGTCAGGTTTAGAAACGTAGAAACATAGAAAAACTACAGCACAAAATAGGCCCTTCGGCCCCACAAGTTGTGCCGAACATATCCCTACCTTTTAGGCTTACCTATAACCCTCCATCCTATTAAGTCCCATGTACTCATCCAGGAGTCTCTTAAAAGACCCTATCGAGTTTGCCTCCACCACCACTGACGGCAGCCGATTCCACTCGCCCACCACCCTCTGTGTGAAAAGCTTACCCCTAACATTTCCCCTGTACCTACCCCCCAGCACCTTAAACCTGTGTCCTCTCGTAGCAGCCATTTCCACCCTGGGAAAAAGCCTCTGAGAGTCCACCCAATCTATGCCTCTCAACATCTTATATAGCTCTATCAGGTCTCCTCTCATCCTACGTCTCTCCAAGGAGAAAAGACCGAGCTCCCTCAGCCTATCCTCATAAGGCATGCCACTCAATCCAGGCAACATCCTTGTAAATCTCCTCTGCACCCTTTCAATCTTTTCCACATCCTTCCTGTAATGAGGCGACCAGAACTGAGCACAGTACTCCAAGTGGGGTCTGACGAGGGTCTTATATAACTGCATCATTATCCCCAGACTCCTAAGCTCAATCCCTCGATTGATAAAGGCCAGCACACCATACGCCTACTTAACCACCTCCTCCACCTGCGGGGCCGATTTTAGAGTCAGTTCTGGATCCACAGGGCAGCAGCCCCTTGGATCCCATGCCCTCTCACTTTTTCGAGAAACCTTGCATGGGGGACCTTATCGAACGCTTTGCTAAAATCCATATAAACCACATCTACTGCTTTCCCTTCGTCAATGTGTTTAGTCACAATTTCGAAGAACTCCACCAAGCTCGTAAGGCACGATCTGCCTTTGACAAAGCCATGCTGAGTATTCTTGAGCATACTAAACCTCTCTAAATGCTCATAAATCTTGTCCCTCAGGATCTTCTCCATCAGCTTACCAACCACTGAGGTTAGACTCACCGGTCGGTAATTTCCTGGGCTATCCCTATTCCCCTTCTTGAAAATAGGAACCACATCCGCAATCCTCCAATCCTCTGGCACCTCCCCGTCTCCATCAATGACGCAAAGATCATCGCCAGAGGCTCTGCAATCTCTTCCCTCGCCTCCCACAGTAACCTGGGGTACATCCCATCCGGACCCGGCGACTTATCTATCTTGATGCCATTCGAAGATTCCAGCACAACCTCTTTGTTAAAGTCCACATACTCAATCTTTTCAGTCCACCGCAAGCCCGCAGTACATCCACCCAGTTCCTTCTCCTCTGTGAAAACCGAGGCAAAATACTCATTAAGCACCTCTGCCATTTCTACTGGTTCCGTACAGATTTTCCCGCCTTCACCTTTTATAGGCCCTATTCCTTCATGTCTCATCCTTTTACTCTTCACATATTTATAGAACACCTTAGGATTTTCCTTAATCCTACCTGCCAAGGCCTTCTCGTGACCCCTTCTGGCTCTCCTAATTTCCTTCTTTAGTCCCTTCCTACAAGCCGTATACTCATCTAGATCCCTATCTTCACCAAGCTCTCTGAACCTTTTGTACGCTTTCCTTTTCTTCTCGACTAGGTCCCGCACAGCTTTCGTGCACCACGGTTCCTTTAACCTACCAACTCCTCCCTGTCTGCTCGGAACGTTGTCCTGTAGAACTCTAGACAGACATTCCTTGAAAAACTGCCACCTCTCTTCAGTACATTTCCCCGAGAATACCTCCTTCCAATTTACTCCTCTAATTTGCTGCCTTATGTCTTCATATTTACTCCATATAAACGCTTTCCTAGCTTGCCCGATCCTCTCATTTTCCAATGCAAGCATAAAGGAGATAGAGTTATGATCGCTATCCCCAAGATGCTCTCCCACTGAGAGTCTGACACCTGTCCAGGCTCATTGGTCAGTATCAGATCAAGTACAGCCTCTCCTCTTGTAGGCTTGTCCACATGCTGTGTCAGGAAACCCTCCTGAACACACCTAACAAACTCCTCCCCATCCAGTCCCCTTACCCTAGGGATATTCCAATCTATGTTTGGGAAATTAAAGTCTCCCATCACAACAACTCTGCTATTATTGCAACCCTCCAGGATCTGTTTCCCTATCTGCTCCTCCACCTCTCTGTTACTATTGGGCGGCCTATAGAAAACTCCCAGCAAAGTGATCGACCCCTTCCCACTCTGAACTTCCACCCACAGAGACTCTGTAGACAATTCCTCCACAGCATACACCTTCTCTACAGCTGTGACACTATCCCTGATCAGCAGTGCCACTCCACCCCTTCTCTTGCCTCCCTCCCTGTCCTTCCTGAAACATCTGAATCCCGGCACCTGGAGTATCCAGTCCTGTCCCTGAGACATCCAAGTCTCCGTAATGGCCACCACATCACACTTCCAGGCATCGATCCACGCTCTGAGCTCATCCCCTTTATTCACTATACTCCTGGCATTAAAGTAAACACATCCTTTGGTCTGAACTCTCCCCTTCTCTATCCCCCGTCCATCCTCTCTCTTGCACTGTCTATAACCCTTCTTTGTTTGCGAGCTAACTTCCTCGCTCCCAGTCACCTCGTCTCGATCCCCTCCCCCCAACCTATCTAGTTTAAACTCTCCCCAGTAGCCTTAGACAACCTTCCCGCCAGGATATTGGTCCCCCTGGGATTCAAGTGTCACCCGTTGTGTGTGTACAGGTCACACCTGCCCCTAAAGAGGTCCCAATGGTCCAGGAACCTGAATCCCTGCCCCCTGCACCAGTCCCTCAGCCACACATTCATCCTCCACCTCACTCCATTCCTGCCCTCACCCTCCCGTGGCACAGGCAGCAATCCTGAGATTACTACCTTTGCTTTCCTCCTTCTCAGCTGTCTCCCTAATTCCCTATACTCTCTTTTCATGACCCCTTCCCCCTTCTTTCCCACATCAGCGGTACCAATATGTACCGCTACCTCTGGCTCCTCTCCCTCCCCCCTCAGGATTTCTGGGACTCGACCAGCGACATCCTGGATTCCAGCCCCAGGGAGGCAGACCACCATGCGAGACTCCCGCCTGCCTCCGCAAAATCGCCTGTCCGTCCCCCTGACTGTTGAGTCCCCGATTAACACTGCCTTCCTCCTCTTTTCCTTAGCCCTCTGAGTTACAGGGCCGGACTCCACTCCGGAGACACGGCCACTGCTGCTTCCCCCAGGCGGGCTGTCCCCCCCAGCAGTACTCAGGCAGGAGTACTTGTTGTGGAGGGGCACACCCACCGGGGTGCTCTCAATCACCCGAGCTTTACCCTTCCTGGCCGTCACCCACTTGGCCTCCACCCGTGGCCCTGGTATGACCACCTGATGATAGCTCTTGTCTATCACCTCCTCGTTCTCCCTTAACAGCCTAAGATCCTCGAGCTGCAGTTCCAGTTCCCTAACACGGTCCCTCAGGAACCGCAGCTCGACACACCCCTCACAGATGTGGATGTCTGGGAGGCCAGGTGCCTCCAGGACCTCCCACATCCTACACTGGGAACAACACACTGGCTTCACACTCATATTTGACCCTTTATACCAAGGTACACAGAGAAAAGTAAATAAGAATTAAAAACTCACCCCTGCTCGCCCTGTCGCCCGAAGCCCTGTGAGCCAAAGCCCTTATAGCTCACACTCTGCTTCCCACTCACTACACTGCCCGCTCCCGACGCTGCCCGCTGTACACTGCAGCGTACCTTTTATACTTCGCTCGCTTAAAAAACCCTTCCCAGACTCCTTAGCGGCCCACTTCCGGTTTTCAGTTTAAAATTAAGAAAAGAAAACTACTACTCGAAAAATAAAGGCAAAAAAACACACTGACTAACTAAATAATTTAATAAATCTCTCACCAGCACTCCTGCCACAAATCACTCCCTCTCTGCTTGCTCCAGTGGTTGGGAAGGGAATCCTGGGCCATGGAGGGATGCAGAAAGCAGGAAACTACAGACCAGTTAACTGAACATTGCTCATAGGGAAAATGTTTTGAGACTATTACCAAAGACATTATAGCAAGACACTTGGAAAACTTCAAGATAATCAGGGTGAATCAACATGGTTTTGTGAAAGAGAAGTCATGGGTGGGATTTCCATCCTCCCCCCACAGCATGTTTTGCAGGAGTGGTGGAGGCCGCCTGCCATTAGCCGGCGGTGCGATCTTCTGTCAACGGGTTTTCCCCTTGTCTGCAGCCTCTGCTGCAAGGGAGGGTCATTGTCTACAGGATCGGAAGATCCTGCTGGCAGGAAAGAATCAGACTGCACCAAAAGAACCCCTACAGTGCAGAAGGAGACCATTTGGCCCATCAAGTCTGCACCAACTCTCCAATAGAGCATCTTACCCAGGCCCTATCCTGTAACCCCATATATTTATCCCACTAATTCCCCTCACCTATATACCTTTGGATACTAAAGGGCAATTTAGTATAGCCATTCCACCTAACCTGCACATCTTTGGACTGTGGGAGGAAAACAAATGCACTCGGAGGAAACCCACACAGACACGGGGAGAACGTGTAAACTCCATACAGACAAGTCACTCAAGGCCGGAATTGAACCCAGGTCCCTGGCACTGTGAGGCAGCAGTGCTAACTACTATGCCACTGTGCCGCCCCAAAAGCTGGATTTAACCAATTTATTGGAGTTCTTTGAAGAAGCAATATATGCTGTGGACAAAGGGGTACCAGTGGATGTACTATACTTAGATTTCCAGAAGGCACTTGATAAGGTGCCACATAAGAGGTTGTTGCAAAAAATAAAAGCTCATGGTATAGGGAATAATATATTGGCATGCTAACAGGAAACAGAGAGCTCAAATAAATGGGCCAGTTTCTAGTTGGCAAGATATAACAAGAGGTGTGCCACAAGGATCAGTGCTGGGGCCTCAAATTTTTACAATTTATATAATGGTCTTGGATGGAGAAACAGAAGGTATAGTTGCTAAATTTGCTGATGATATATAGACATATAGGGTGGGAAGGTGTGAAGAGCATACAAGGAGGTTAACTAGATTGAGTGAGTGGACAAAAACCTGGCAAATGAAATATAATGTTGGAAGCTATGACGCTGTCCATTTTGACAGGAAAAATAAAAGAAAGTATATTTAAATGGTGAGAGATTGCAGAGCTCTGGGATGCAGAGAGATCTAGGGTTCCTAGTGAATCAATTGCAAAAGGTTAGTATACAGGAACAGCAAATTATTAGAAAAGTTAATAGAATTTGTTGCAAAGGTGACTGAATACAAACATAGGAAGGTTATGCTTCAGTTGCACAGGGCATTAGTGATACCAAATCTGGAGTATTGTGTACAGTACTGACATTACTTAAGGAAGAATGTAAATGTGTTTGAAGCAGTTCTGAGAAGGTTTATTAGGCTAATATCTGGATTGGGTGTGTTATCTTATGAGTAACAATTGAATGGGTTAGGTTTGTGTCCTCTGAGGTTTAGAAGAGTAAGAGGTGACTTGTTTGAAACATACAAGATCCTCTGGAGTCCTGACAGGGTGGATTTGGAGAGGATGTTTCCTCTTGTGGAAGAATCTAGTACTCGGGGCCGCTGTCTGAAAATAAACCCATTTAGGACAGAGATGAGGGGAATTTTTTCTCTCAGAGAGCTGAGAGTCTCTGGAACTCTCTTCCTCAACAGGTAGTAGAAGCAGAATCTTTGAATCTTTTTAAGGCAGAGTGGGATTAAAAAGGGTGAAAGATTATCAGGACGGGAGGGGGATGTAAGCTTACAACCAGATTAGTCATGATCTTATTGAATAGCAGACTTGAACGGCCGAGTGGCCTACTCCTGCTCTTCGTATGCTTGTTTGAGAGGTTTACATTTGTTTCCTTGTGCGAGGTGATGCACCTCCAGGTCTCACATGGAAACCTGAGGCCTTCCATACCCTGAGCTCTCCCCACTCTCTAGTGATGTCCAGAGACTCCTCCATACAAAGCCCAGCTGGGGCCTCATGTTCTGACTCACCAGCCAGGTTGTGAATGTAGTCGTGTTCAGACTGCATCAAAAGGCCTGAAGGCTGAGATTGGGCCTCCCCATTCCCAGACTCCGTAGGATTACTGTCCACTCTGGGGCATGCAGCACCTACCACCACCCATCCCCACTCACCTGCCACCCTGTTCATCTCCCCCCACTCGCCTATCCCATGTTCCTCAAATCCCACCCCCAGTTCGTCTTCCCCCCACACATCCCCTCAGCGGAGCCATCGATTGTGCTACAAATATTCCTCTGAACCCCTGTTTTAATAGGCAAGGGTGGAATTGGCAGGGGGTTTAAAGGAGTGCGGCATATGGGGAGGGAGCGTAACGAATGTAAATTGAACGCGCAGGGATTGTAATGGGCAGGGGGTATAACAGACAAAAGTGTAATGGGGTGATGGTGTAAAGTACAAGGGGAGGGGGTGTAGTGAATGTGAATGGGATGGGCAGGGACGTAATGGGGTGGGAGTGTAACAGACAAACAGGTGTGAAATGGGTTGGGGGTTTAATGGATGGGGGTGTAATTGGGTGGGGGGTGTAATGCTTGGGGATGTAACAGACAGAGATGTAATGAGTTGGGGGTGTAATGGGACAGGGATGTAATGGGTTGGGGGTGTAATGGGTTGGAAGCAGCTCAAAGGTGGTTCCTTTTCTCCCCAAATGGTTAAAATCAGCTCCAACATAATTACCTTCCCAAGCTGGTGTGACGTTAAAGAGAAGGAATCCATGAAGGCCTGTGCAATGACAGACAGGCAGCCATCCAAATGTGGGGTTTTCTCGATATCAAACACAAACTGAGGATTTTTAAGGATGTTTATCCAAAAGCGCAGAGGAAGGCTGGAGAAGGAAGAAGAATAATATTAAATGCTGACAGTGTCATTATCAAATATCAGAACATTGAGGTGCTCTTGTCTTGTTCTTTTCCATGCTGATCCAGTGATTGGATCCAAGTAGCTGAAGCAGACTGATTAGTCACAGTTCCAGTTTTGGACCGTCCTCTGTGCTATTTCACTGCAACAATGTTATCACTGACTCTACACAGAGTAGAGAAATTTGGCATCATTACATTACTGATAAGGCATTTCCTACTGAAGATGGCGCCGGAGCGAGGTGACTTCTTGCAAGCTGTGCCCAGCAAACCTTCTAATTCTATCTTTTACTCTCGTTCTATGCTTCCAAAACTTCATTCTAACTCTTTTAAATTCTCTAACAATGCTTTAATGCAATTTCTACATTCTGCACTCTCTCATTTCCTTCTCTATGAATGGTATGTTTTGAATGTATAGCGCGCAAGAAACAATGCTTGTCACTGTATGTTAATACATGTAACAATAATAAATCAAATCAAATCAAATCAAAAAGTGGGGGAAAATGATCCACTTCCACACCTGGTAATCAGATGGATTCAACCTGTTAGAACCCATCTGTCCATCATATACCATTGTCCCGAGAATCAGTGGGAGGGAGAGGGTTTATAACAGGCAAGAGAATAGCTGCCCATGTGGTGAAGATGAAAACTAACTCTATTGACCACCTGTCTTACAGATAAGAAATTAAACAGAGATCCTCTCAAGTGACTATGAAAGATCCCATGGCACTATCCGAAAGAAAGCAAGGCAGTTCTCCTTGTATTCTGGCCAATACTGATTCCTCAACCAACGTGACTCAAACAGATTACATTTCATTGCTGTTTGTGGGAGCTTGCTGTGCACAAATTGGCTGTCACATTTCCTACATTACAACAGCAACTACACCTCAAAAGTGTTTAACTGGCATCAAACACTGTGGGACAGTCCTGAGATTGTGAAGGTAACAAAGCCTTGCATTTATATAGGGCCTTTCACAACTGCCAAATGTTTCAATGTGTATTACTGCCGGTGAAGTGCCTCACTGTTGTAATCTTGGAAAGATGCAAAACTTATTCAATTTATTATTTTAGTAGATCTGCGTCATTTGGACACTTGATATACTCCATCTCTACTGCATATATGTTGTTTTTGACCACTCCCTGTTTTTTTTGACTGGTGTGCAGATGCCGGCGTTGGACTGGGGTAAACACAGTAAGAAGTTTAACAACACCAGGTTAAAGTCCAACAGGTTTATTTGGTAGCAAAAGCCACACAAGCTTTCGGAGCTCTAAGCCCCTTCTTCAGGTGAGTGGGAATTCTGTTCACAAACAGAGCTTATAAAGACACAGACTCAATTTACATGAATAATGGTTGGAATGCGAATACTTACAACTAATCAAGTCTTTAAGAAACAAAACAATGTGAATGGAGAGAGCATCAAGACAGGCTAAAAAGATGTGTATTGTCTCCAGACAAGACAGCCAGTGAAACTCTGCAGGTCTACGCAACTGTGGGAGTTACAAATAGTGTGACATGAACCCAATATCCCGGTTGAGGCCGTCCTCGTGTGTGCGGAACTTGGCTATCAGTTTCTGCTCAGCGACTCTGCGCTGTCGTGTGTCGCGAAGGCCGCCTTGGAGAACGCTTACCCGAATATCAGAGGCCGAATGCCCGTGACCGCTGAAGTGCTCCCCAACAGGAAGAGAACAGTCTTGCCTGGTGATTGTCGAACCAGGCAAGACTGTTCTCTTCCTGTTGGGGAGCACATCAGCGGTCACGGGCATTCGGCCTCTGATATTCGGGTAAGCGTTCTCCAAGGCGGCCTTCGCGACACACGACGGCGCAGAGTCGCTGAGCAGAAACTGATAGCCAAGTTCCGCACACACGAGGACGGCCTCAACTGGGATATTGGGTTCATGTCACACTATTTGTAACTCCCACAGTTGCGTGGACCTGCAGAGTTTCACTGGCTGTCTTGTCTGGAGACAATACATATCTTTTTAGCCTGTCTTGATGCTCTCTCCATTCACATTGTTTTGTTTCTTAAAGACTTGATTAGTTGTAAGTATTCGCATTCCAACCATTATTCATGTAAATTGAGTCTGTGTCTTTATAAGCTCTGTTTGTGAACAGAATTCCCACTCACCTGAAGAAGGGGCTTAGAGCTCCGAAAGCTTGTGTGGCTTTTGCTACCAAATAAACCTGTTGGACTTTAACCTGGTGTTGTTAAACTTCTTACTTTTTTGACTGGAGCAGGCAGTAGAGAGAGGGAAGGAATAACTTAAGCACAAACACAAAATGATCAGAAACATCATGGGCAGGATTTTCCAGCTACGTTCGCCAAAGCTCAACAGACCTTTCCATGGTCCACGTCTCGCCCGCTACAATTCCCGTGTCAGGTGGGACGGCAAAATTCGCCCCCATGTATCAGCAGGCCAGAGGGAGAACCAAGGGATTGGAATACATTCAGAGAATATGCAAGACCATATCCACAATGGATTAAACAACATTCAGCCTCCACATGTTCGTGCACTATACGAAAAAGTAGGCAAAAACTAGAAACAAAATGCTGGAAACAGCCAGTGGGTCAGCGGTGTCTGTGCAGAGAGGGGGGCAGGGCTATCTTTTCTGTCCAAGCATTCTTTATAGAAATTAGAACTCCATGGCTGAATAGACGAGGTTAAAGCTGCAATCATTAAACAAGGATGTGTATTCAGCTTTGAGCTGGATTTCCCCAACTGCTGGGTCTTTTCCAAATCCATCCTCCACAATGAACCCAAGGCTGACTGATTAGCTGCCTATGCCATCTTTAAATAGAGCCGGTCACCCAAGTAATAGAAGATTGTCAATGTCATAGAAATCATAGAAACCCTACAGTACAGAAAGAGACCATTCGGCCCATCGAGTCTGCACCGACCACAATCCCACCCAGGCCCTACCACCATATCCCTACAGATTTACCCACTAATCCCTCTAATTTACGCATCTCAGGACACTAAGGGCAATTTTTTTTTTAGCATGGCCAATCAACCTAACTCACACATCTTTGGACTGTGGGAGGAAACCGGAGCACCCGGAGGGAACCCACGCAGACACGGGGAGAATGTGCAAACTCCACACAGGCAGTGACCCAAGCCGGGAATCGAACCCAGGTCCCTGGAGCTGTGAAGCAGCAGTGCTAACCACTGTGCTACCATGTCACCCGTGTGTAGGAAAGGACAGTGCAGCCAGGAGAATGCCAGTGTTGATTTTACCTATATTGAACCTCAAGTATTTTCTATGGTGCTTCTCAATCCCAAGTGAGGCAACTCCCACCAGCCAGTCCCCTGGACAGATGGTAACCGTATTGAACTTCTTCCTTCAGCACTAAGTGGGGAGTTGAAGACCCTCAAGCCGAGATTGGCTTTTAATCCTCCTGTCCTCTTCTCAAGATGCTCAGATCATATTCACTATTTTGAAAATGGTGAACCAGGCAAGTTGTAACAGAAACTTTAATAATGCCCCTACAACATGTGACATTCAGTACCTGTTAGTCTTCCATATATGTAACACATCGGGATCAGTGATCTTCTTATTGTTGGCCTGAGCATGCAAGATGTCAAAGATGTGCCTAATGGCCATTGGTGCCTTGTTATTTGGCATACTCCAGATGCTCCTAAAAAGGTCCTTAACAAAAGACTGAAGTGCAACCTGAAACAAGAAAACACCGGTGGCAGAGGCATGAAGAGGAGCAGAGTTGATCTATAAAGCATTTCAAACAAATTTACAATATAATTGAACTACAGAGGGAGAGAGAGACTGAGAGTGAGAGAGGGACAGAGCAAGAAAGAGTGAGAGCAAGGGAAAGTGATGGAGAGAGTGAGAGAGAGAAAGGGAGAGTGTGTGAAAGAGGCAAAGAAGGAGAGAGAGGGGGAGAGCAAGACAGAGGGAGAGAGAGAGAGAGTGAAAGAAGGAGAGGAGGAGCGAGGGGGAAAGAGTGAGGAAGAGTGAGAGCAAGAGAGAGGGAGTGAGAGGGACAGAGTGAAAAAGTGAGGAAGAAAGCAAGGGAAAGTGAAGACAAGGGAGAGAGAGAGAAAGAAAGTGAGAGAGAGAGTGAGAAGGGGAGAGCAATAAGGAGAGAGAGAGAGAGGAAGACTGAGTTGAAAGAGAGAGAGAGAGACAGCTGTCCTTGCAGCAGTCAAAAAACAGCTCGGAGACAGTAGACAGAGTGAAACACCCAAAGGACCTGGGCTGTTAGTCAACTTGAAGTTGCTGCCCACACCAGGAAGTTTAAATGAAAAACCTCTTTTTTAAAAAACTGCTTTTCTTTAGAACTGTTCTACATTCCTTCCATCTCAGAAATTGTCCTAAACTTAAAAATATAGCCCCAGAAAAACACAAAGTGACTTTAATCTAAGCAACTTCAGGCCTTGTAAAATATTCATGAATGGAATTACTGGGCTGCCTGGCTTTAACTATAGGAAGGAGGTGACTACACTAGAAAGAGTGCGGGGTAGTTTCACTAGTATGTTCCCTGGGCTGGAGTATTACAGCTATGGAGACAGGCTGGTTAGACTGGGGTTGGTTTCCTTAGAGCAGAGAAGGCTAAGGAGGGCCTGATTGAGCAATTATGAATGAGATAGGATAGTTAGGAAGGAACTTTTCTCCTTAGTAGAGGGATAATAACCAGGGGGCATGGATTTAAGGTAAGTGGCCGGAGAATTAGAGGGGATTTAGAGGGTGATGAAAATCTGGAACTCACTGCCTGAAAGGATAGTAGAATCACAGAATCCCTACAGTGTAGGAGGAGATTATTCGGTTGATTGAGTCTGCACCAACTCGCTGACAGAGTATCTTACCCAGGCCCTCCCCTCTGCCCTATCCCCCATAACCCTACACATTAACCACGGTTTATCCACCTAACCTGCACTTTGGACCGTGAGAGGAAATTGGAGCACCCGGAGGAAACCCACGCAGACATGGGGAGAACATGCAAACTCCACACAGACAGAGACCCAAGGCTGGAATTGAACCTGGCACAGGAGGGAACCCTCACAACATTTAAGAAGCTTTTAAACGAGCACATGAAATTCAAAGCAGACAAGGCTACAGACCAGGTGCTGGAAAATGGGATTAGAATAAATAGGTGCTTGATGACCGGCACAGACACGATGGGCCGAAGGGCCGCTTGTCATGCTGTGAAACACTATAACTATCAGGAAACAAAACTGGCATGGATTTGGGGATGGCAGTGTTCTACTTTAATTACTGGATTAATAATCCAGTAAATTCAAATACATTGATAACAGAGGTACTTTCACCTTTTGAGTCAGTAGGCCTTGAGGTCAAGTCCTACACCAACAACTTCAGCTGTTAATTCAGGTTGACACTGCAGTGCAATACTGAGGATGTGCTGCACTGTCACAGGTGCATTCTTTCAAATCTGCCTTCTCTGGGGGACATAAAAGATTCCATGGCACTATTTTGTAGAAGAATGGGAGAGTTCTCCCTGGTGTGCTGGGTGTTATTTATCTCTCAATCATATCACCTAAGCAATGGCCAGGTTGTGTGATTAGCAATGAAGCAATGATACTCTCCTCTGATCTTGAATGTAATGCCCACAAAGATCCAACACTCTCTGTGATGTAAATTCCCTCTTTCTTAACATTGGTTTGTAACTGGAGTCAAGTCAAGAGAAGCTTAGAATTAGCGACAGCGACTTCTGGATTTCCATTTTTAGTGGCACGTGTGCACACTCCAGAAACTTCTGTCAGTTTCACAGGAGTAATAGTGATCAATGCTGATAGTTTTGCTACAACTACGTTTGGTTGAAAGGCTAAACCAAGGCCCTCTCAGGAGCCTGAAATAACCTATGGCACTACGTGAAGTATGTTCATCCAGCGGTAGGAATTCTTCAGTTGCAAGCAATAAAAGTAACTTATTTCAGAAAGTAAATCAAAGAAAAAGGTTTAATAAAGAAACTTCATTACTCTGACACTTGCAGCCATACCCTGGGCTGTTGAAGCTCTCTCAATTCCTTGGTCAGCTGACAATCACATCATTTTGTCATTGGTTACATTGTCTACCGGGTCAACTGACCCTCACAGCATGTTACCATTGGTTATATTATAACAGATCGATGTTATCATTGGTTACATTCTAACAAAGTAGAGCAGGATAGTTCTCCCCATGTCCTGGCTAATATTTATCCACCATCCAACCATTATCTGGTCATTGTCTCATTGCTGTTTATGGGAACTTGTAGTGCACAAATTATTTGCTGTTTTCTCTACTTCAACAGTGTCTGCATTTCAAAAGTACTTCACTGGCTATAGAGTGCTTTGGAACATCATGAGGTCATGAAAGGTGCTATATAAATCCAAGTTCTTTCCTCTGCAGTAGCTTGTGTAGGGGCAATAGATAGCTGTTAGATTTCAAACCATTTGGAAAATCACAGCTGATTTTACTTGGTGAGTAACAGATGTAACAGTACCTTTGAGGACAGCAGCTTTGTTAGATACATTTCTTTCACCTTGAACTTTTGTTTGCCTTGATCTGGCACGGGGGTTTCTGCAAATGCAGAACGTGGTGAAATCTAAAGAAGATAAGATACAGTCACAAAAAGATTGAATCACTGGAAATCATGAGTATGAATTAAGCTGAAGTGTGAAATACATACCAGGTGACAAAGTTTGTCTGCAGATCCGCTATCTAGAGTAAATGAAAGAGAATAATTTGTGAGTTGGTGCTTGTATCTTAAATAATTACAGAATTTATTGTTGTGGATTTTGCACTGAAAACAAGCAAGGTTGGAAAATGAAACACGTCTCTTTCAATAGATCTATTGATTAAATGGCATTCAATGTGGGGTACATGTGAGTGATTTTTAGATCTATATATGAGCCTCAGCTTGTGACAGAAGAATTTTCACTCAGATATATCTCAGTTTTAAAACAATCACAGAGTTGGGTGAGGTTGATATTCTAGGGACGTGACATCTGAGTGGCTCTTTTATTGGACTAGGAATCCAGGGGTTAGGGATTCAAATCCATCCTGGCAGGTGATGAAATTGAAATTTTTAAAAAATTGGTTGACTTATTGGGTGAGCAGCAAAAACTAACACAGTAACTGCCAACTTGTTAAAATCCCAACAGACTGGCACACATTGTATGTGGGTGGTTTTCATTGCCCTCAGGGTAATGAGAAATGGGAAAAAAACACAATCTCCTCAGTGTTGATTCAATGTAAAAACAGATAAAAACATTGAAGGAATGATGAGATTGAAAATATTCAAGCATCTTTAAGATGCAGAGAAGCAAATGCTACCAAAAAAATGATATTCTGAAATCCAATGATATAATGAGCTGTTTCAGTGGCTGGTATTAAAAGGGGACAGAAAAAACTCACGGTTTAAAATCTTTAATATCCCAGGTGTTTCACAGAAACATAAATTGTTAAATGAACTGAATAGAGATTAAAGAGAGAGATGCAATTCTTTTAAGGATTAGCGATTTATTTTACCTGTTTTTGCTCTGTTTAATCTTCTAATTGCGACTAATGATGCTCCAGCTGTAATCTGAATGGGAATATGTGAAAATATAGTTACTGACACCAAATATTCCCACACACAATTACATAACACAGTCATTCATACACTCACTTGCACATACACACACTAACCCTCATACTCGTGTGTGTGCAGACACACTAATACTCAGGGCTAGATTTTCGCAGAATCGAGCCAACACCAGAGGCCTTTAAAAATGGCAGACAGGACACACATATACAAGTCCCACCCCAAATTTTTGCAAATCCCATTGCTGCCTACAATGGAAGGGGTGTGTATAAATCACAGAAGTGTTAAACATGAACTCAGCAGCTCCATTTGAAATGAATGCTTTGTTCATACAAACCCCAATATCGCTGTTCCAAGGATCTTAACCCACGTTTTGGGAGCCATGATTTTATGGAGAGACACAAATGCTCTTGAAGACTGGATAAAGTCTCTTTACATCTCATGATCTGAAGCAATTTAAATCCCCGCCCCTTTAAAAATGAATTAAACCAGACCACAGCTGTCAATTAGAATAAAAAGCTGCTATTACCTACTGTTACTGCACTGATCTGGAATGCATCCCAGGGTATTGAAAGAAATGTCAGAGGTAATAGTGGATGCGTTAGTGATTATTTATCAAAACTCGTTGCATTCTGGGGTAGTGCCGGTTGATTGGAAAACGGCTAATGTTACGCCGCTGTTTAAAAAAGGAAGGAGACAAAAGGCGGGTAACTATAGGCCGGTCAGCTTAACGTCTGTAGTAGGGAAAATGCTGGAATCCATTATTAAAGAGGAGATAGCAGGGCATCTGGATAGAAATGGTTCGATCAATCAGACGCAGCATGGATTCATGAGGGGAAAGTCGTGCTTGACGAACATGTTGGATTTTTATGAAGATGTGACTAGGGCGGTTGATGGAGGAGAACCGGTGGATGCGGTGTTTTTGGATTTCCAAAAGGCGTTTGATAAGGTGCCCCATAAAAGGCTGCTGAAGAAGATTAGGGCACACGGAGTTGGGGGTAGTGTGTTAAAGTGGATTGGGGACTGGCTATCCGACAGGAAGCAAAGAGTCGGAATAAATGGGTGTTTTTCCGGTTGGAGGAAGGTAACTAGTGGCGTGCCGCAGGGATCGGTACTCGGGCCGCAACTGTTTACCATTTATATAGATGATCTGGAGGAGGGGACGGAGTGTAGGGTAACAAAGTTTGCAGACGACACAAAGATAAGTGGAAAAGTGAATCGTGTGGAGGACGGAGAAGATCTGCAGAGAGATTTGGACAGGCTGAGTGAGTGGGCGAGGATATGGCAAATGGAGTATAACGTTGAGAAATGCGAGGTTATACACTTTGGAGGAAATAATAACAAATGGGATTACTATCTCAATGGAAACAAATTAAAACATGCTACCGTGCAAAGGGACCTGGGGGTCCTTGTGCATGAGACGCAAAAGCCCAGTCTGCAGGTACAACAGGTGATCAAGAAGGCAAATGGGATGTTGGCCTATATTGCGAGGGGGATAGAATATAAAAGCAGGGATGTCTTGATGCACCTGTACAGGGCATTGGTGAGGCCGCAGCTGGAATACTGTGTGCAGTATTGGTCCCCTTATATGAGGAAGGATATATTGGCATTGGAGGGAGTGCAGAGAAGGTTCACCAGGTTGATACCGGAGATGAGGGGTTTGGATTATGAGGAGAGGCTGAGGAGATTGGGTTTGTACTCGTTGGAGTTTAGAAGGATGAGGGGGGATCTTATGGAGACTTATAAGATAATGCGGGGGCTGGATAGGGTGGAGGCGGAGAGATTCTTTCCACTTAGTAAGGAAGTTAAAACTAGAGGACACAGCCTCAAAATAAAGGGGGGTCGGTTTAAGACAGAGTTGAGGAGGAACTTCTTCTCCCAGAGGGTGGTGAATCTCTGGAATTCTCTGCCCACTGAGGTGGTGGAGGCTACCTCGCTGAATATGTTTAAAGCGCGGATGGATGGATTCCTGATCGGTAAGGGAATTAAGGGTTATGGGGATCAGGCGGGTAAGTGGTACTGATCCACGTCAGATCAGCCATGATCTTATTGAATGGCGGGGCAGGCTCGAGGGGCTAGATGGCCTACTCCTGCTCCTATTTCTTATGTTCTTAAATTAGAAAACAAAAGCTATCTGTTGCTACAGTTTCAATAGACCTAACTGTTGACATTTCCCAAGGATTATTATTATGAATGCTTGGCTGAGTTTCAAGAGCTCCCAAATCACATCTCAGTAGTGAGCTGTTTGCATTTTGGCTGACAGTTTTAAGAGGCTGTTAAAGGTTTAGATGCCTTTGCTGTATTAAACAGATGTTTGTTTTTATAACAGAATGACCACTTGAGCAGATTTGAATTTTTGAATGGGTTTCAAGAATGAGATTTGTTCAGTATCAAGTGTACAGTGAGAGTGCCCTTAGATTGTTAGTGGTTCAATTTTGTTTTCATCTCCACTTGGCTCATGGGGTCTGCCCATTATGAATACTAGGGGGCATGGAAGGGAATGGGGTGTATGAAGGGGAATGGGGGTTATGAGATGGAACAGAGATGAAGGTGGGTGAAGGAAGAGGCTAGAGGATTGATCAGGCTTTTATGCAACTAGGCCAAAGTCTCAGAGAACTGAGGCAGTCCTTCGAACCAGCCTGTGTTGGTACTCGCCCACCTCCATGGCTTCCTCTGACTCCATCCCATCCCCATCTCCCAAAAACAAAAAAGGACAGGAGGGGAATTTAAAGGAATTTTCCTGATTTGAAATTCCTGGATTGATGGTGAAACTTTGGCCCTACGCTCATCTCAACTCTCACACTCAAAAGACACACACAAGCATTCCCTCTCACACAAACACACAAAAAAACACAAAAGGCAATACCTTATTTACACACACATGGACTTGCATATACCCTTTGTTTTGAGATGAATTGGACATTAAAAGTAAGAATATTATGCTCCAGTTATGTAGGGCATTGGTGAGACTGTGTCTCGAATAGTTTTGATTTCCTTATTTAAGAAAGGATGTAAATGCATTGGAGGCGGATCAAAGATTTACTGGATTGATACTTGGAATGAGTGATTTGTCTGACGGGAATAGGTTGTACAGGCGGGGCTTGTTTCCACTAGAGTTTAGAAGAGTGAGAGGTGACTTGATTAAGTCTATAATATCCTGAAAGATATGGACAAGGCAGAGATGGAAAGGATATTTTCTCTTGTCCAGAATTAGGGGGTACTATTTTAGGGAGCACAATCAGATTAGCCATGATCTTATTGAATGATGGAGCAGGCTCGAGGGGCTGAATGGCCTCCTGCTCCTATTTGTTTGCTTGTATTAACATTCATATCTGCGCGCGTGCACACACACACACATACATTCTCATTCACACACAGTGACTCACACTTGGACATATAGGGCGGAATTTCCGGCCCGTTCAGTCTCTTGCCAGAGATAGGCTGGTTAATTTATTTAAATTTATTGAAATGTTAATTTCAATGCGTTAGCGAGCCTGGCGCTCAATTGTCCGGGCTCGCTTGCCTTTATGGCCACGCTGGGAGAGGTTCTCGCCGGGGAGGAATACATCTGCCGCCCCATGAACTGGGAGCAATTGTATTGGACTCGCGGGTGGAACCGGAGGCCATTGAGGCTCCCTGGGGAGGCTGAGGGCAAAGAGGGGGGTGCCCCTTGGGCAGTGCCAGACTGGCGGTGCCACCCTGGCACCTCGGCAGTGCCCACTGGGCAGTGCCTGGGGGCGTGACCTGTGGGGCTAGGGACCCGCTGCCACTCTGCAAGCGATCGGTGAGGGAGCTTGGCAAGTCCGCAATTGTGGGGGGGGGGGGGGGGGGGGGGGGCTGCTTCAAGCTGCCTGCAGTAGCAGGGGCCTGACAGCCCTCTCTCTGTCTGTCAGACCCCTGCTACTGTTAATGCGCATGTGCAGCATCAGAGACCTGCACATGCGCAATACCTCCCCCTACAGGCTTTTGGGTGTGTTAAACCCCGCCCACACGCTTCTGCAGCGAGCAACAGACTTGCTCAAAATTTTGCAGCCAGAGTGAATATGGGGAGGCCTGAGAATGCGCCCAAAAAATGGATCTGAAACTCATCCAGTTTCACACCTGCCCGACGCTTCGACATAAAATTGTAAAATTCCGCTCATACACTCACATTGACACTCACACTCAAAAGTCACCATGGTCCTAGATAAACATAGATCGCTCTCCCTTTTGAGGTGTTTTAACCTGAGAGTCACCACATCTCAGACACTGTTAGTGTCACTCTGCATCACTAGCCAGCTGACCAGCCAATTGTGCGAAACACACTTTCATATATACTGACACACTCACTCCCAAACACTGCTCTGCCCAAATCCTATAACTGGATCCCTTCTCCTACATCCTGCTCTCTACCCCCAAAACCCTATTCTTCCCTCCCGTATACCCTGCTCTCCCCTCCCCCACACTCAGGGCAGAGCCGTGTTTGGGTGTGAGTGTGTCAGTATATAGGAGTGTGAACGCCCTTCTCTCTCCCCTCACCATACCCTGCTCTCCCCTTTCCACATCCTGCTCACCCCTTCCATGTTCTGAGTTCCTTTAAAGCAAAACTGCTGCTAATTGATTTGCGCAATAATTGGACCTTGAACAGACTCATACCTGATAGTGACCAATTGTGTTTAACTTCTTTATCCCATTTTCCAGAACTTGTGATGACTGGTCGATATCTTGTAGTATTTGGTTTCCTCCATCCTTAACAAGTTCTAGAACCAATTCAGAAACAGTAAAATAATCAGTAGAAATCATAGAAACCCTACAGTGCAGAAAGAGGTAATTCGGCCCATCGAGTCTGCACCGACCACAATCCCACCCAGGCCCTACCCCCATATCCCTACACATTTACCCGCTAATCCCTCTAACCTACGCATCCTGGGACACTAAGGGGCAATTTAGCATGGCCAATTAACCTAACCCGCACATCTTTGGACTGTGGGAGGAAACCGGAGCACCCGGAGGAAACCCACGCAGACACAGGAAGAATGTGCAAACTCCACACAGACAGTGACCCAAGCCAGGAATCGAACCCAGGTCCCTGGAGCTGTGAAGCAGCAGTGCTAACCACTGTGCTACCGTGCCGCCCCAGTGAATGGGCTCATCTAACCAAGCAGGTATAATTATTCTCTGTACTGCCTATAAACAGCAATCCTTGTTCATCCTGCAAGGTAAAGATAACCATCATCATCTGGGTTGTTGACTAGGGTTTCAGTGAGTACACCGGAGACTGCTGAGCTGACTGCACCTGGTATGTTCTACTGCAAATAGGACAGGATGCAGCAGACAACTGAGTTTCGGACGGGTTACTTGGGATATCCTCTCCTCGTATTTTCTCTCTGCCTCAGATATCAGCTTGCTTTCAAAGGAGTCCCCACTACTTTTTAGTTGGTTGCACCAGATGCAGTGATCCTGGGCAAGCTTCTCTCTGGAGTTAAGTCGAGGTCAAACCCCAAAGTGAAGCCTTCAGAGTATTTTTCTGGCACTTCCTCTGAGCTGCATGAGAACACATCTCTGACTCAAGCTCTCCACAGATTATTTGCTTTGGTAAGCAGGTGCCAAGGATTTGGGATATATGTTCAGTCTAACTCAGTTGTGACTATCTCAATGTGATGTGGATGCTTGGCCTGCCTGCTCGGGTGAGAACCTCACTGTCTGGTATTTGGTTCTGCTATTTGATCTTCAGAAGGCACCTCAAGTGAAAGTGGTGAAATCTTTGGCATGACAAGGGGTGGAGATTTTATCAGCAATACAGAGAAGTGAGACACCTCCCCGACTGTGGTGAGTTTCATTCCACTTTTACTGGTGGACAAAGAAGCATCTTTGTGTTCTTGCTGGATGGTTCCTTGCTCCCACATTGACTGAAAGAGCTCAGTGAGTTTCCTGACCAGGCCCTAACCTCCAGCCTTGTAGACCTCAGCTGGAATGGCATCAGCTCCTAAAGCACTGCCACGAGACAGGAACTTAATTGCATTTGTTGTTTGTAACAGTGTGGGAGGTTCATCAAAACCAACTTGCCAACCTATTAGCACCCTTTTCTTCTGTAGTATAGTGCTTTGATCGTTTGCAATTTTGCATTCTTGTGTTTGTCCTGATGAGTGTGAGATGAAAGGCTTCGGAAATGTGTCTCTTATTTCAGTAATATTCAAGTTTTGTGATATCAAATAATAAATACATTGTGCAGCATTTGGTAAACCGCCTCCTCGCTCAGTGGTCAGATTTGATGTGGTGATGAGCTTTACTCTGAGATAAAATAACTGCAGAATGGTTTTCAGCAAATTGAAGGATAAATATGTCATTGTCTCCTCCACATCCTCAACTGAAGGTGAGCCACAGTGGGAAAGTAAAACAATGAAGCGAGTTTATCTATGAGTTGTGAAGTTAACAGAAGATATGAAAACAACGTTATGGTCTTGACATGTCACAAGCTTTCATTCTTCTTTACTCTCCTCCATGACCAACAGGATGTGAGACAACCTATTTCTCCCAGTATTTCATAGAAACATAGAAGATAGGAGCAGGAGGAGGCCATTTGGCCCTTTGAGCCTGCTCTGCCATTCATTACAATCATGGCTGATCGTCCAACACAATAGCCTAATCCTGCTTTCTCCTCATAACCTTTGATCCCATTCACCCCAAGTGCTATATTCAGCCGCCTCTTAAATACATTCAATGTTTTGGCATCAACTACTTCCTGTGGTAATGAATTCCACAGGCTCACCACTCTTTGGATGAAGAAATGTCTCCTCACCTCCGTCCTAAATGATCTACCCTGAATCCTCAGACTGTGATCCCTGGTTTTGGACTCCCCCACCATCAGAAACATCCTCCCTGCATCTACCCTGTCTAGTCCTGTTAGAATTTTATAAGTCTCTATGAGATCCCCCTCATTCGTCTGAACTCCAGTGAAAACAATCTTAACCTAGTCAATCTCTCCTCATACATTAGTCCCGCCATTCCCGGAATCAGCCTGGTAAACCTTTGCTGCACTCCCTCGAGAGCAAGAACATCCTTCTTCAGAAAAGGAGACCAAAACTGCACACAATATTCTAGGTGTGGCCTCACCAAAGCCCTCTATAATTGCAACAACACATCCCTGCTCCTGTACTCAAAACCTCTCACAATGAAGGCCAGCATACCATTTGCTTTCTTTATTACCTGCTGCACCTGTGCGCTTACCTTCAATGACTGGTGCACAAGGACACCCAGGTCCCGCTGCATATTTCTTCAAAGAATTCCAACAGATTTTTCAAGCATGATTTCCCCTTCATAAATCCATGCTGACTCTGTCTGATCCTGCCACTGCTTTCTAAATGCTCCGGTATAAAGTCCTTGATAATGGATTCGAGAATTTTCCCCAATACCGATGTTAGGCTTACTGGTCTATAATTCCCTGTTTTCTCTCTACCTCCCTTTTTGAATATTGGAGTGACATTAGCTACTCTCCAATCTGCAGGGACTATTCCAGGGTCTATAGAATCCTGGAAGATGACCGCCAATGCATCCACTATTTCTCGAGCCAGTTTCTTAAGTGCTCTGGGATGTAGATTATCAGGCCCTGGGGATTTATCCGTCTTCAATCCCATCAACTTTCCCAGCACTATTTCTCTATTAATATTGATCTCCCTCAGTTCTTCCCTCTCACTAAATCTTGCATTCTCCAACATTTCTGGCATCTGATCTGTGTCCTCTTTTGTGAAGACAGAACCAAAGTATGTATTCAGTTGTTCAGCCATTTCTTTGTCCCCTATTATACATTCACCTGTTTCTGTCTGTAAGGGATCTAAGTTTGTCTTCACCAACCTCTTTCTCTTCACGTATTTATAGAAACTCTTCGTGTCAGTCTTTATGTTCCCTGCAAGCTTACTTTCGAACTGTATTTTCCCCTTAATCTATCCCTTAGTCCTTCTTTGCTGAATTCTAAACTGCTCCCAATCATCAGACCTATTATTTTTCTTGGCCAATCTGTATGCTTCTTCCTTGGATCGGATACTCTCTCTAATTTCCTTTGTAAGCCATGGATTAGCCTTTTTTCCCATTTTGCTTTTGTGCCAGACAGGAATAAACAGTTGCTGCAGTTCCCCCATGCGTTCCTTGAATGTTTGCCATTGCCTATCCACTGTCATCCCTTTAAGTAATTCTCCCCAATTTATCAAGGCCAACTCACGCCTCACATCACTGTAACCTTCCCAGCCCTGTAACCTACTGAGATCGCTACTCTCCTTGGTGTTTGGCCTCTAGTGCATTTTCCACTTTCTTTGTTCCACAACTTGGAAGCTGTACCTTCAACTGACTGACTCCATAAGCTTTGGGCCAGAATTTTATGCTTCCCCCACCCCAGCAGGTTCTGAGAGGGTAGGGGGGAGGGGTGAGTGTGAAAATGCATGGGTGGAATTCCATCCAGGTTCCCACCTGCCCCGACCTGATGGCCATTTTGTGCTGGGATAGGCAAGTCCTCGGGAATCCCACCCCTCTCCCAAATAAGGCCCTTAAGTAGCTACTTAATGGCTGTTTCCTGCCCAGTCTCAATTCTCTGGTTGGCAGGCAGATGACAGCTCAATGAGGAAATGTTCAAATAAAGATTAGCAAGGCGTTCGATAAGGTCCCCCATGCAAGGCTTCTCGAAAAAGTGAGAGGGCATGGGATCCAAGGGCTGCTGCCCTGTGGATCCAGAACTGGCTTGCCCAAAGGAGGCAGAGAGTGTGTATGGATGGGTCTTTTTCGAATTGGAGGTCGGTCACCAGTGGTGTGCCCCAGGGATCTGTTCTGGGACCCTTGCTGTTTGTCATTTTCATAAATGACCTGGATGAGGAAGTGGAGGGATGGGTTGGTAAGTTTGCCAACGACACAAAGGTTGGTGGGGTTGTGGATAGTCTGGAGGGATGTCAGAAGTTACAGAGGGACATAGATAGGATGCAAGACTGGGCAGAGAAGTGGCATATGGACTTCAACCCAGATAAATGGATCGTGGTCCATTTTGGCAGGTCAAATGGGATGAAGGAGTACAATATAAAGGGAAAGACTCTTAGTACGGTAGAGGATCAGAAGGACCTTGGGGTCTGGGTCCATAGGACTCTAAAATCGGCCCCGCAGGTGGAGGAGATGGTTAAGAAGGCGTATGGTGTGCTGGCCTTTATCAATCGAGGGATTGAGTTTAGGAGTCCGGGGATAATGATGCAGCTATATCAGACCCCACTTGGAGTACTGTGCTCAGTTCTGGTCGCCTCATTACAGGAAGGATGTGGAAAAGATTGAAAGGGTGCAGAGGAGATTTACAAGGATGTTGCCTGGATTGAGTGGCATGCCTTATGAGGATAGGCTGAGGGAGCTAGGTCTTATCTCCTTGGAGAGACGTAGGATGAGAGGAGACCTAATAGAAGTATATAAGATGTTGAGAGGCATAGATCGGGTGGACTCTCAGAGGCTTTTTCCCAGGGTGGAAATGGCTGCTACGAGAGGACACAGGTTTAAAGTGCTGGGGGGTCGGTACAGGGGAGATGTTAGGGGTAAGTTTTTCACACAGAGGGTGGTGGGCGAGTGGAATCGGCTGCCGTCAGTGGTGGTGGAGGCAAACTCGATAGGGTCTTTTAAGAGACTCCTGGATGAGTACATGGGACTTAATAGGATGGAGGGTTATAGGTAGGCCTAAAAGGTTGGGATATGTTCGGCACAACTTGTGGGGCCGAAGGGCCTGTTTTGTGCTGTAGTTTTCTATGTTTCTAAAGATAGTTGGATCTCAGGTGAGAGAACCTCTGTCAGAAGCCCCGTGCTGACTGGGAGTGTCCTACCTTTAAGCTCCAATCCCTCCCTACCCCTGACCTATCCTCCATGATCCTGACTGCCCCCCTCACGACTCCCTAGGGGTTCCCTACCTTCTCCAACCTGGGGCCTGCAACATACCATGTTTTTCAGTTCCTGAGACTTAGTGCGAAGAAGCTCCCTGCAGTCCCTCTTCCGACCACTGCAGTGATGTCTGGCCAAGTGCTCTCCAAAGTGGTGGTTCTTCATAAGTGAAAGTCCTGCCATATGCCTGCCAATCAATGGCAATGTAATATGGTATTGGGGCTGCTGGAGTCAGTAGGGGCCGAGGCCTGCCATCCTGAAAATTCAGGGTTTGGAATTCTCTCTCAGCTTCTCCACCTCTCTTTCCGTAAAACCTCCCTCTTTGGCCAAGCTTAGGGTCATCTAAACTAGTAGTTCCATGTGAGACTCAGTGTCTGCTGTTTTGGCCTTATTATAATCTGTGAAGTGCCTTTGGATGGCTTTATTTTGTTACAGGTTCTATATAAACATAAAGTGTTGTGTTTACACTTGTAACAAAGAACCTTTTATGTCATATGTGGAGAAGCCTTTAACCTGACTCAATGGGGAGGTTTTTATTAGTCCACTCCCATTGGTGCGAGTACCCCACCAGACGTCAACTGAATGGCCAGAAGCCAGAAGCCTTTTATTATTGAAACATTAGGTTTTATTTCAGTATGTGAACTGGAGCTGTTTTAATAAAGAGCAGCAAGGGGCATTGCAATTTGCATGGATCTGTTGAGTTTAGATGCCCCAGTCCTGTAAAGGAAATTTAAACTAAAATTGAATTGAAAATGCATAAGAGAAATTACCCAGGTCAATGTCTTCCATTTGGAACCTCTGTGAATAACCAAATTTGTTGAAGAATGTCTCAAAAATCTTCTCCTTTGCTTGACCTACAGTGTCACAATCCAGAACATCTACTTCAAGAGTGGGCTTGCTGTCCAGATCACTGTCATCATCAGCCTCAGTGTTCAGCTGAAATGAAACATCCAGTTTCTGCCAGGAGAGAGATCACATTGTAATAAGGCCCAACACATTCAAGACTATCTTCACCATTTCATCATTATGACATTAACCTGCGCAAAATGTCACAGTGACCTTTCAGACTATGAACTGCTGGGAGCTTCCCCAAAGTGGATTTTCAGAAGGTATCTGACAAAGTTCCACACCTTATGTCACACAAATCATTTATGAATGGTGTTGAAGAATATTCCTGGGGTTCATGTCAGAATTGTTGTTGATTCAAGTTACACGCAAGTCAAGTGAGAAATAAAAAGACTGTAAGACTGAGTGCAATAGCTGGAGCAGAATTGGACATTATCTGCTTCACAGGTTACACAGTAAGAAGTTTAACAACACCACAGCTTCACAGGTTACACCCAGTGCAGCAGCACTGCTCCTCCTGGCTTCACACTCAGACTGTTGTCTTCCGTCAGATGATAATTAGGCACTGTCCCCCCCACTTCCCTCTGCCCCACACACCATATGAACATCTGTAGCAGAGTTTTCTCAATCACCTCATGCATCACTGTATTAGCATCTTCTAGCAGAGTTTGTTCAAGGAGTTGCTAGATTTTCCTGCCTCCCAGTTAAGTGAACTGAACAGAATGCCCACTGCATCCTAATGAGGTCCAAACCTGATATTGGTTCCAGCTTCTTGTGTTCACCAACATAATACTGGGACAAAGAGGTGAAGTGTGAGGACAGGTCACATAGATGAGACTTGTATTCCCTTCAGTTTAGAAGGTTAAAGGTGATCAAATGGAGGTATTTAAATGATTAAAGGAGTCAGGGTAGAGGGAGAGAAAATATTTCCTCTGGTGGGGAGTCCAGAACAAGAGGACATAAACATAAAATTAGAGCCAGGCCATTCAGGGATAGTTTCAGCAAAAACATACACAAGTTCTGGAACTCTCTCCAACAGAAAGCTGATAAGGCTGGAGCTCAATTGGACATTTTAGAACTGAGATTGAGAGACTTTTGTTAGGTGAGGGTATTACAGATTAAAGAGCAAGATGGTATTCAGATACAAAACAGCATGATCTGGTTGACTAGCATAACAGGCCCATGGGGCTGAGTGGCCTCCCCCTGTTCCTATCTGGGACAGCAAATGGAGCACTGACTTCACGTTGATTCAGGCCAAGTTTCAAACACTAACCCACCCCCACCAATCACTCATGGGGCAGGAAACATAACTCTGAGTTTGATCCACAGAGCCACAACAAAGCCTCATAATGTCTCTGAGCGGTACAATGTACTCATATGTCAGCTTCTGTTTGTTGCTGGCAATCTTGTCTCTGGCTCAGAAGGCTGGGATTCACAAGCCACTCATATACACGTTAGGCCCACATTCCAGTGCAGTACTTAAGGGATACTACACAGTCAGAGGTGTCAGCCATGAAATTCAGTAACTCCCAAATAGGTCTGGGGATTGCGATATTTCAGAAACTTTTTCCTGCCTTTCCATTTACATGATTGTTGTATGCAGCCAGAGCCCTGCATGCTATTGAATGGCTGCATGTCTGAGCAGGGAATGTAAAATTGTGATGCCTTCACCACTTAAAGCTAGTCTGCCCTAAAGGGGAGGTGTATTCTGGCTGAAGTAGGTGGTGGAAGTCATTCTACAATTGATTCTGTTCTGGGAAAGACTCAGCAATGGCCCAACATGGCAGACAGCATGATCCAGTGCAGGGGAGAAAGGTCATCTATGCAAAAGAGACCCTCCAGACAAAGTTTACAATGGAATTGGGAGCAGAAGCTGTGACAGTCACTGTCAGGAGTTTCACGTTGAGGATCTACATACAACACCATCAATGACCTCACGTGTGTGAATGTTATTTCCCACCAACTGCACCAAAAGTCTCACACTGAGAAACACATCATATACTCCACCACTCATTTACCAACAATCTCGATCAACCAAGACTCTGATCTAACACTTGTAGCTTTACCCCACCCTCTCTCACACACTCTTGCTGAAAATCTCTCACCCACATCTTACAGCTTGCACACAGCCAATTATATACCTGTGACAACCACATTACTCAAAACACATCACACTACACTCGCTGACACAGTTCCCTATCTGTTGCAGAATAAGATGGCACACAACTGCAGGCAGTAGGATCTGTCTGGTGAATGATAGATATAACTGTATGTCTTCTCCTAATGGAGGAGACGGTAGTCATTATTACTGCTGGTCACCAGACTGCTTGATGGAGTGGTGCAGAGGCTGAAACCCTATACCCACACTCCAGGAGATGGCTGTCCAGCAGGGTGGCCATCCCCATCTGGGATGCAGTGGCAGTCCTGGTGAGTGCAAGTGCAGTACAGAATAGGACGGGTCGGCAGTGTCGGAAGAAGATGAATGGCCTTCTTAGCTCAGCCAGGTTAAGTAAACCACCCCCACTCTCCCACCGGACCCCTCGCACCCTTTCACACTCAGCCTTGGCTTCTGCCAACAACAGGCACCAGTTTCCCCCCATCCCTCCCACAATCACCTTGTTCCCCCAGTAGCTGCTCTGCTCCGCACATTCCAGCTACCACTCAAGCCCCGTGCCTGCCACACCACATCACTGTCTTAAATGTCCACACTCCCACCTACACTCTCTCTATCCATGTCCGTGCAGGACAAATTAGAGTATAACAGGTGTCAGCAAGCACAACCAGCGAGAGTCATGCCCAAGCTGCAAAGCCGCTCATGTTTTGAGCAGTGAGCCCTCAAGCTGGCTGGGGAGGAGGAAGAGCGTGCCTGTGCTGCTAGTGAAGTGAGAACAGCAAAGAAATGTGGGAATCCTCAACACAATGTGTCATTTCTCAAGGTTCAAGTGGGTAAACAATGTTCCCTCTGTGTCCCATGTAATGCACTGATGCCATGTGGCCTCTCTCGCAGGCTGACCACCGAAACAGGCCAGACCATCCTCACGCCGCCTGGAACAACTGGACTCCAGCAGTGCAGAGGAGGACTTCTCTGACCCCACTGTGGAGAATGCGTCCCAGCTGTCACCCGCACCCGGCACCAGCACAGATACTCACACCTCGGTGGGCAGGCTTCTGGGTCACTCATTGGTGACCACCTCACAGCTGACGATCACAGCAGGCAGAGGCAGAGATGTCCCAGAGAACCGGCACTGGGAGGAATGCAGGAGCCCAGGACTCTGCTGAGCCTCAGGGTGATGATGTGTCCCTGGGCCCAGTCATCCCACAGCTGCTGGTGCTGCAAAGGCAGAGTCGTGAGTATCAGGAAGGGATGACAGCAGTTCTCCTTGGACTGCAAGGCCAATGGAAAGAGTCCCATTGCCTTCTATCCAAGGAGATGGTGGAGTCACTGCAGTGGACTGAGGCCATCACTGCGAGGCTGACATCCAGAGTGGAGACTTTAGTGCAGGATGTGCACTCCATGGCAGAAGGTGTCTGCCCCATGGTGCAGGGCTTCAACTGCATAGTGCGGGCACTGGTGGGAATCCATGGGTGTCAGCACCAGAGGATGGCAGGGCTTCTGGATCTCACTCCAACTGCCCCCCATCCCATGAAAGAGCACAGGGGGCCCCGGGAACCTGAAGGGAAGAGGATCAGCAGGAATACAGCTTTGGGGCCGCCAGCCAAGGGATCTTGGGCATCTCCAGCCCATCCGACAGCCCCCACCCTGTGAGCGACACACCTCCAGGTAAATATAGGTCACCATTTTATTCTGAATATTTGTCAATAAATTTCACTTTGTTCATCCATCCTGTCCGTTATTACCACCAAGTTTGGGGGAACCACCGCGCTCACTGGACGTCTCATCTCTGTGGAGTGTGAGAATGGCAGTGCTATGTCCCTCCCATCCTCTTGCCAGCCCTCACTAAGGAAGGGCACTCCCTAAGCTGTGATATGGACAGGAATCCAGGAAAGAGGACACGGGAAGCGCTGCCTCCATACCAGCCTTTGTAACCCCTTTTAGAGCAGGGGGCACCCTGACATGAAGGATAGAGAAGGCCTGCAAGAGACCCTTCCCGACCCCTCTCCCTGAAATGGCAATTTTGGGACCTCCACCCCCGGCCCCGAGTTGAACTTATTCGTGTCCCCCAAGTCTTCTCCAATGCCTCCTGAGCAGTGTACACCATGGAGGGTGCTGGCTGCCTGAGCACTCACCTCTGAAACCCCCCCCCCTCGGTTTCTGTAGACCTGTTGTAAATGGCCACACTGGTGCCTACTGAATATCTGATGAGGGGGGGATGGTGGGGGGAGTCTTGGAGGGACTTCCAGCAAATGAAATGCTAATGTATTAAAATGAGCATTCTGCAGTCCCATGGCATGTTTCCGGCCACACCACAGCTGAGGGGCCAGGAAGATCGGAGCTAAGAAACTCACCGGCACAAATCTCCGAATTTTGAACAAACGCCGCCATTACTGCAGATAGTGTGTGTGGGCCCTAAATCACCCCCATCATCTTTCAACTAAGGTGTTAATTTAAGTATAATTTGAAATTCAACTGGGAAACCTATGGCCACTGGTTACTTATTTCAACGCAGGATTCAACTATGTTGAAAGTAGCTTTCATGTTTGTCTATACTTCACTTGAGGTAACTTGTTGTGCGCAATGTGGTTTGAGAGAGTTTTGGAGAGATACTAACATGCTGTATAAATGCAAGATGTCCCTTCTTTTCCTTGTGCAAAATGCACGCAGCGGTCGGGAGCAGTTTGTCCACATGAGCAAAAGAAAAATAATGTACTACAGTTTGTAAATGGAACCATTTTCCCCATACATTAACACAAGACAGGAGCTAAGTGGTTAAATAAAAAAGGAACTGATGTAGGTAATTTTATCATTTTGTCAGGAACATGACTTTGCAGAATTAAAACATTAGACCAACAGAAAAAAGCAGAACAATGATTACTGGTTCTCTGAAGTCGGAGCTCAAAAAGAAAGAACTTGCACCTCTGCCTTTCACAACTTCAGGATGTCCCAAAGCTAATGAAATACTTGTTTTGTTGCACTGTGGTTACTCTGTAGGCTAGGAAATGTGGCGGTCAGTTTTACGATATAAAGCTGTCACAAACAGCAATGAAATAATTACCGGAAAACTTTGCTTTATCATAGAAATCATAGAAACCCCACAATGCAGAAGGAGGCCATTCGGCCCATCGAGTCTGCACCGACCACAATCCCACCCAGGCCCCACCCCCACATATTTTACCCGCTAATCCCTCTAACCTACACATCCCAGGACTCCAAGGGGCAATTTTTTTAACCTGGCCAATCAACCTAACCCGCACATCTTTGGACTGTGGGAGGAAACCGGAGCACCCGGAGGAAACCCACGCAGACACGAGGAGAATGTGCAAACTCCACACAGACAGTGACCCGAGCCGGGAATCGAACCCGGGACCCTGGAGCTGTGAAGCAGCAGTGCTAACCACTGTGCTTTAGGTTTTGGTTGAGGGAGAAATGTTGATCAGGACACCTGCTAACTGGGAAATTCACTAGTTTCCAGTCAATTTTTGTGTCTGTCTGAGAGAACAGACACAGCCTCAATGTAACATTTAATTTGAAAGACAGAAACTCTGGAAACTCCCTCAGTACGACAATGGTTATGTGCTCAAGCCTCTGGACGTGACTTGATTTGAAATTTAGGTCAATAGTCGAGAGCATTATTGCTGAACCACTATGCTATCAATGAACCTTTCCAATTCCCTGAGAGTGATAACTCATGAGGGGTACAGCTCAGTAACCACCTGTTATTACTTTCTCTCCTTTTGTACATGGCTCCCATGTATTCATGCTGTCATCTCTTTATGCATGACACTCCCTTAACCATCCTTTCTGTAACTTTCTGTCTTTCCCCATGTCTCTATTAACTACTTTCTTGTGGTTCTGTCTAAATTTCTGTCTCAGCCAGTTTTGGAATTGAAGGCTCACTCATTAACCCAATGAATGTTCATTACTGCACATTCTAGGCTGTCTTGGTAAATGATGTGGGGGAGGGACGAGATTTTCCATGCCGATTATACTGACCGCTTGTCAACGGAGTCAAAGAGTCACACAGTGCAGAAGAGGTCCTTCGGCCCATCGAGTTTGCACTGACAATATCCACCACTAAAGGCACACTAATCCCATTTATTTACACTTGTCCAATCTCCCTGAATATTATGACATTTCAACTGCTCATCCAAATATTTTTTAAAGGTTGTAAGCTTTCCGGCTTTGACCATCTGTCACCTTTACCACTCCTGGCACATTCTGGAAAATTCATGGAAAACAAAATGACAAATGTTCTCTCAAAGGCCAGAGCTCCCAAGTATGTTGGCACTGAGGCAACTTCCTGCATTATCTGTATGGCGAGGTGACCAGACACAGATGAGCAGTGGGACATTCAAGTTCCACATCAGAGATGTTGTAAACATGAAAGGAATGCCCTGAATATAGATTTTTGCACCTGGGAGACACTAGCTGACGACAAAGGAAAATAGAATGCACCACTATGGTGATCAGCGACAGCAACTTGGTAACAGACACCAACACCAAAAACAACCACAGCACATCTGATAACAACTTCACCTGCAGCACTTGTGGCAGAACCTGCCTCACACCAACTACTCGCTTTAACCATAGGCAAAGGTGCACCATGGTGAAACTTCCCACATCCCCATTGGATTCGATTTCCCTCAAAGACAGCTGGGATCTGTGAGCGGTCCAAGATGCAACTGTCATGGGCGCTCCTCGGGAAATGGGGACACATGTGCATGAAGGGCATTGTGTGGTCGTAAATGAAGTTCACAGCAGCTATAAATTTAACGGCCACAGACATTGGGTGTCCTCCAGTTTCATGTGGTGCCAGCTTGTGCAGTATGTGGCAGAGGTGGTCCACTGTCCCCGGATAGATGCAGTCTTCTCAAGCACTGCAGCGTGGACAACTGAAGGTAGGAACACCGATGCCAGAAGACTGTTAGCCGCCACTGTTTCCAACATTGTTCTGCCGTGTGCAGTCCTGCTCCCCAAGCAGCTGTAAGCTACTGGTGCAGGCTGCTGGTCCCTGCTATGTCCAGCAGCATGTCATTGTCTCTGTTGCTGGTCAATCTCGATCAGTAGGAAGTAGAACTCAACAGGCCCCATGATTTTCATGAATCATGCACTGAAAGAGTAAGAACACTACCATGAGCGCTGAAGAGTTGTAACAGAACCTAATCCTCATTGCGCCACGTGTCTGTAACTTGAACCCTAGTGCTTCCCATTACTGCCCTACCTCACACCATCCCCTCTGATGCTGCAGCCACATCTCCACATAGCTTCTCTGTGCTCCAGTTGGATGAATAGTGTTGAGCCTCTATTGTCTCTTGGCATCTGACCCACATATTTTATATCCACCAACCCCCATCCTTTCAGCCCCACCAAAGAACATAAGTCCCGGCCCTGCACAGCACTATAGTGCATCCCTCAGAATGCATGATAATAAGGTCTGTATCCTGACGGGACACTTCAAAAATGATGCCAAATATGATATTGAACAGGGGGAGTGGTACCAGTTATCACCATCCTACCTTGCCAAGGGGTGGTCCAATGTGAGCTGTGTACTGCTAAGGCTCCTATTGAAAGTCATGTCTACATTCTTGGGGCTTGGTGTTCCAAAGGGTTAATTAACCTTGGTCCCCAGACTGTGCAACTAGATCTAGCTCAGGATATATATAAACTGGCATGGTAGACGCCTCCAAGAATCATCAGTTAGTTGCTCTGGCAACAACATTCACCTTGATGAGACGCAGCTGAGGCATGCAATTAGCTTTTCAAGCAATTTCCTAGATGACGGTCTCGTTCTTCAGCCTCTTCAATGCTGTGCAGTTAAGCAGCCTTGCATGAGAGCAATCAGTGCATTCTTAGTGCTCGTGCTGAAAGTCAGAGTTCGCAGAGAAGTGGATTTAAACTTCCTGTCCAATAATTCCCACTGGTCTCACACCATTAATAGAATGAGGATTGTAGGTTTCACTGCATTCACCTTCCCCTAAGTGAGAAGGTCTTTATGAGTCTTGAGGCAGAGTAGCTCTCATCACTGATATCCCCACACTGCCCTTCAGACTGCCCTATCCCAAAGCAAGTCCCCAGTACCTCACAGTTGCAACCAGTACTACCCCTTTGTTGTGGCTGCCTTCCACTCCGTTTGCAGCACCAGCAAGGAAGGGCACCCACTCAGCTACAGTTTGAACACTAATACAGCATGGAGAAACCAAGAGGAGATGCCTGCTTGGCAGTCAGCATATCCCCTCAGCGTAGGAGGTGACCCAATATGAAGAGAAGGTAAGGTCTCTGAGTTATCCAAACACACTCCCAACCCCCCACGATGGTGACAGTGACCTTCACCTTGTCCCTGAGCTGAAAGTGTGCATCCCCAGCATTCTTCCTGGTGCTCCTTGAGTGTTGGACTGCCCGGGGAGTAATGGTCGCCTGAGCGCTCATCTCCGATATCCCCCTCAAAAGTGACGGCGCCAGGTTCACACTTACATAGGGCTCTTGTAAATGGTGCTGATGTGACGTCATGCTGACACCAGCTGAATATTCGGTGCGGGTTCAGTACCCAGACTGAATGCTCGTTAATGATATGCTGATGCAATCAAATTAGGTTCCTGGCCTTTTCCAGCGTGTTCCATGTCTCTCCACTAGCAAAGTTAGTTCAATATCAGAAAATGTGATCTCGCGGCAAGAATCACGCTTTTTAACACTCTCCGCATTTTGAGCCCGTGTACTATTCCCGCGGACGGTAAATGTAGGCTCAAGATTCCACCCTATTACATAGCATATATTACATTTAAACCAGAGTTTAGTAGCAGCAAGGAGTTATTCAGTTAATGACAATTAATTAACATGTGCAAATTAGTTTTCTGCTTTCATTAAGATTGTACGTACCAGAGTTTTAAAGTCTGTAACCTCCCACAATAGCCAGTCTTCGTTTAGTGTGTATAATGCCTTACCACTGACTGCATCCACTGGACCCAGGTTGATCCGTTGCTTTATTGCTGACACTAACTTAAATAACGGCTCGCCAACAGATTCCTACATTCAGAAAAACAACAACTCTCATGAGAAATACATCAGCCATTTAATGAAACCAAATTATTAAAAGAAAGAAAGACTGGCATTTCTATAGCACCTTTCAAAACCTTAGGACACAAACATAGAAAATAGGAGCAGGAGATTGTTCGGCCCTTCGAGCCAGCTCCGCCATTTATTTTGATCATGGCTGATCCTCCATCTCAATGCCATACTACAGCTCTCTCCCCATACCCCTTGGCCTTTAGAGTCTGGAACTCTATTTATTTTCTTCTTAAGTATATTTAGTGGCTTGGCCCTCACAGCTTCTGTGGTAGAGAATTCCATAAGTCCACCACTCTCTAAGTGAAGAAAGTTCTCCCCATCACAGTCCTTAATAGCCTACCCCTATTCTCAGACTGTTACCCCTTGTTCGAGACACCCCTACCCGCTCCCCCAGCCCCAGCCAAAAGAAACATTGTCCCTACATTCAGTCTTACGGCCCGTCCCAAGAGCTTTAAAGGTGAGTGTCTTTTTGAAGTTTGGTCAATGCACTGATATGGGAAACACAATAGTTAATTTATACACATAAAGCCCCCATAAACAGCAATTTGATAATAACCATATCATCTGTTTTAGTGAAGTTAATTGAGGAATTAACATTAGTTAGGTACCTGGGATAATGCAGAACCTTGAACTGCAGTGGGATATGCATGTCATGGGGGGGTTGGTGGTGCATGAAAAGGGAATGATATCAGATGCCTGTTCTTCCCTCCAGCCAGTTCCTTTTTTAATCATTTCAACCATTTAAACCCAGCATGAGCTGAAAGTTTTGTCCACAACGTGCACATTGGGAAGACTATTGATTTCCTCTAAACATCTGACAGTTTGTTAGCAGATATGTGTGGGTGGTGGTCAGTTCACTGGTTTCTAGGGCATTAAAATCATAGTTAAAGGATAACTCTGTTTGTCAGCACATCCTGTTCTCAGTAAGCATCAGATACAGTTCTCAGTTTGTTTGAAAGCTTAGCCTGCAGGCGGAAATTCTCTGTTTGCTGTGAACTCAACAGTGTTAAGTGAATTTTTACAATCAGGATCAAAAACTCGGGCTGAAAAAAACTTCCCTTTAATGTAGAGGTCATGAGGCCAAATATAGCATTCTTACTGTGACCTCAACTATGAATGACTAACTCAGCAAAGATCCGAGATGTTTTTAGTTGGTATAACTCAATACCCAAGACCATCCTGGAACGTTTGACTCAGCATCGTCTCTGCTGAAAAATTTACTGCAAACCCATCAGGGTCACACAATTTCTTCCCCTAAGAGGAACAGCTGTTAGCAAATTTACCATTGGTGTAGTGGGTAAGTTACAGAACCAATTCTCCAGGAAAATTGAGTTCATAATCCTATCATGGCAGTTTGTGAATTTGAATTCAGTTTTTTAAAGTCTGGAAATTAGGAGCACTAAGTAGAGACCACTCAGCCCCTTGAGCCTGCTCCACCATTCAGTAAGATCATGGCTGCCAGACTGTTGCAAAAACTCAACTGATTTACCAGTGTTCTTCAGGGAAAGAAACCAGCTGTCTTTACCCAGTCTGGACTACGTGTGACTCCAGTCCCACACCAATATGGCTAACTCAAGAAGCGCCAAAGCAAAGTGCTCAGGTATATCAAACTGCTACCCAGAAGTTCAGAAAACTGACTCACCACCACCTTCTTGGGGCAGTTAGGGGTGGGAAATAAATGTTAGTGATTCGCACACTCCAAGAATTAAAGAATAAATCAGGATGATTTGAAAACTGAACTGCAAGAAGGGACTTTACAATAGCCAAAATTACACCCACCATGCACCATGACTCCAAAGCACACTGTGAATAGTCCTTACCCTCAGAAAGCCGTACATGCACAGGGACACCCAATTGGTTAACAGTTTCTCAACCACCGTCTCTGTGCGACGTAACAGCAGCTTTGGCTGGGCCGTCGATCCATCCATCAAGTCTTTGAGGAGGTGATCAAGCACACTTGTCAGATAAATTAATTTACTGTGAAATGCAATGGTGAGGAACGAAGCGAACTTACACCTGTTAATGAGAAATAATTGGCATTGTTAGAGTGGCATCTAGGAATTCAGATGACAGTGTTTGGATACTGCTCTAAAGTCAGAGTCCAGCTCAGTGTTTACTCTCTTGAACGCCAGCACATGGATAGAGTTTTACATCAGTGAACATATAAGACACCAGGGCATAACAGGTTAAATTAAAGCTGGATTGTATTCCCTTGAGTTTAGAAGATTTAGAGTGATCTAATTGAGGTGTTTAAAATGTGGAGCTGTTTTCTCCAGTGAGGAAGCCAGAACACATGGGCATAGACTTCAAATTAGAGTTAAGCCATTCAGGAATGAAATCAAGAAGCATAAGAACATAAGAAATAGGAACAGAAGTAGACCATTCTACCCCTGCAGTCTGATCTGGCAGTTAATGAGATCATAGCTGACCTGATGTAACCTGACTCTATTTCCCTGCCTGTACTCTCGTACCCTTGACTCCCTTGTCAATCAAAAATCTGTCTAACTCAGCCCTAAATATATTCAATGACCAAGCCTTCACTGTTCTCTGTGGGAGAGAATTCCAAACACTAACGATCCTCTAAGAGAAGAAATTCCTAGTCGCCATCTTAAATGGGTGACTCCTTATTTTGAAACTCTACCCCCTAGTTCTAGATTCTGCAAAAAAGAGAAACATCCTCTCAGCATTTATTCTGGTAGCCCTCAGGATCTTATGTGTTTGAATAAGATCACCTTTTATTCTTCTAAACTCCAATATGTAGAGGCTCAACCTGTTCAAGCTTTTCCATAAGACAGACCCTTCATCCCAGGAATCAGATTAGTGAATCCTCTCTGAGTTGCTTCCAATGCAATTACTTTCAAGCATTGCTTAAAACAAAGGGTAGTGAAATCTGTAACTCTCTCACTCAAAGGTCCGTGGATGTAAATTGGAGCTTTCAAGCCTGAGATCAATAGATATCAAGGGATCTGGAGCTGGGGGGGGGGGGGGGAGGAAATGGGTCTAAGACACAGATCAGCCAGAATCTAGTTGAATCACAGAATAGGCTGGAGGAACTGCATGCTTATTTCCATGGTTTTGATAATCACCAATTCTATTTAAGTTCCTAATGATGCATGTACTGTTATCATGTTGTTATAAAGCCATGGGTTGAAAAACACTGATGGAGTTTGAAAAGGAGTGAACACCAACATTCTTTTAAAAAGTGACTTAAAACAACAGCTACTAAGATGAATGAACATTTACATCACTGTACCTTACAGGTTTCCAAGCCATTAAAATTGAGTCAGCCTGTCCAGAAAACCTCATCAGAAACAATCACCTTGGAGGAGTGTAAATAGACTAACTCCTGACCCCAGTAACAAAACATCCGGACAATCACCTGGGCATTCAATTGGGTGTGGAACAAGCATTGGGTATAATCACTTTGGACACTGGATTGTAGCCTAGAAGGGAACTCTTGGAGTCACTCTTTACAGTCACAGCACATAAACAGGTAAATATTCACTGAATTGGCAAGTTTATCCTTTTAATAACACTTGTTAAGGTCAAACAAGGAGTGGGAAAAGAGGCAAGTCACTCTATCCCTCCTTACCTGGTCGTTTACTTTTGCAAATGAACATATGCGATTGTCCCAGTAATCTCCACCATCTCTATATCCACCGCAACAGACAATTAACTATTTTTAGTAACTCCTTCCTCCCGAAGCCCCATATGAATATAAAGACTTAACCAAAGGAAAAGTGATTATTGAGTGCATTTGTTCTGATACAAAACACAGTTAATTCTGGTTAAACCCTCTGAACCACTCTCTCAGTATCACATATTGACAATGATAATAGCATTCTGAGGGGATCAACCCGAGGAACTAAAGAAAGCCTAACTGTATTGAAAAGCAATTAACTCATAGAGATGTTAATTAACTAACCTGTCTTTAATGGAGAAATCCTTTTGTTGCTCAAGACTGTGTATTAAAGTCACCAAAAACTGTTTGTCACTCAGGAAGTTGTACAAGGCATTATATCCTTCATTCAGATTGTCTTCTCCATGTGCCAGCTTCAAATAAAACAGTAATGGGAAGATGGTTGGATAAAATCTCTTCATACACAGGTTATTTTGTCGTTAATCTAGAACGGTGGATCAGATATTTTCAGTATTAATGGAAAATACCTTCTGAAATCATAATGGCGGGAATTTTTTGATCATTCATACCAATGGGATTTTCCCATCCTGCTGCAGTGAATGGAGATTTGGCTTGTCACCAAAATCTCCATCTTCACTGCAGCTGGAGTGTGGCATGAACGGGCGGTAAGATTGCATCCAATGGACTGGAAACCGGTTACCAGCGGAGTGCCACAGGGATCAGTGCTTGGTCCTCTGCTATTTGTCATTTTTATAAATGACTTGGAGAAGGGGGCTGAAGGGTGGGTCAGTAAATTTGCTGATGACACCAAGATTGGTGGAGTAGTGGATGAGGTGGAGGGCTGTTGTAGGCTGCAAAGAGATATAGATAGGATGCAGAGCTGGGCTGAAAAATGGCAAATGGAGTTTAACCCTGACAAATGCGAGGTGATTCATTTTGGTAGGACGAATTTAAATGTGGATTACAGGGTCAAAGGTAGGGTTCTGAAGAATGTGGAGGAACAGAGATCTTGGGGTTCATATCCATAGATCTCTAAAGGTTGCCACTCAAGTGGATAGAGCCGTGAAGAAAGCCTATAGTGTGTTAGCTTTTATTAACAGGGGGTTTGAGTTTAAGAGCCGTGGGGTTATGCTGCAACTGTACAGGACCTTGGTGAGACCACATTTGGAATATTGTGTGCAGCTCTGGTCACCTCACTATAAGAAGGATGTGGAGACACTGGAAAGAGTGCAAAGGAGATTTACCAGGATACTGCCTGGTTTGGAGGGTAGGTCTTATGAGGAAAGGTTGAGGGAACTTGGGCTTTTCTCTTTGGAGCGGAGGAGGTTGAGAGGAGACTTGCTAGAGGTATATAAGATAATGAAGGGGATAGATAGAGTGAACGTTCAAAGACTATTTCCTCGGGTGAATGGAGTGGTAACTAGGGGGCATAACTATAGGGTTCATGGTGGGAGATATAGGAAGGATGTCCGAGGTAGGTTTTTTACTCAGAGAGTGGTTGGGGTGTGGAATGGACTGCCTGCAGTGATAGTGGAGTCAGAAACTTTAGGGACATTTAAGAAGCTATTGGATAGGCACATGGAGTACTTCGGGATGATAGGGAGGAAATAGCTTGATCTGGGTTTCAGACAAAGCTCGGCACAACAACGTGGGCCGAAGGGCCTGTTCTGTGCTGTACTGTTCTATGTTCTATGTGTAGGGTGGGTTGGAGAGGCGGGGACAGTGGGTGTTTGTGAGCCTGGCGTGTAGGAAACCGGACATGATCCTGCTCATCTTTGCCTTTAACCAGGAGTGTGTTTGGAGGTGCGAGCGAAACACCCAGTGAACCTGTCTGGTCTGTTATTGAATATGTTAAAAGATAATTGTAAATTTAGCCTTTTCCTCAGTGTTAACAGCTGAATTTCTCAAGCTGAATGGAACCTGTCATGACCGTTCTGCAAAATTGATAATCTGAAAAGCCTTTAAAGACTGAAAAAGGACAATTGCTTCCTTTGGGTAAGTAAAGGCTTTTGCTGACAGAGTTCCTTCTGTGAGTGTCTATTCATTGCTTTGCAGGTGATTTCCAACATGTTGGATGACATTTCTGCTATCTTGGACTTCACTCATCTTGATCTAGCTGATCTTCATTGCCAGTGGACCAGGTAAGTACACATTGCCAATGGACGAGGTGAGTATACATTGCCAGTGGACCAGGTAAGTACACATTGCCAGTGGACCAGGTAAGTACACATTGCCAGTGGACCAGGTGAGTACACATTGCCAGTGGACCAGGCGAGTACACATTGCCAATGGACGAGGTGAGTATACATTGCCAGTGGACAAGGTGAATACACATTGAAAGTGAACCAGGTGAGTACACACTGCCAGTGAACCAGGTAGGCACACATTGCCAATGGACAAGGTGAGTATACATTGCCAGTGGACCAGATGGGTGTGCATTGCCAGTGGCAAAAAAAGGGAAGTCTTGCTAAACCAGTTCAACCACAGCTGGAATACTGTGAACAACTTGGTTCCTTATCGAAGGAAAGATACATCAGATCAGTCATGATCTCATCAAATGTGGAGCAGACTTGATGGCCAAATGGCTTACTTCTGCTCCTACCTATTATGGTAGTATTATGGTCTGTGAAGGTCACCAGACAATGCCATTACACTTACTTTGTCTTGTGCCCCATACATCTTTGTCACAATCTCCTAGCTCCCCCATCATCTTTGCTCGAATTTTTCCAGCATTTTCCATTCTTATTTCAGATTTCCAGCATCTGCAGTACTTTGCTTTTATTCTAGTGTCTTCCCCTTCTCATAGAATCCCTATAGTGCAGAAGAGGCCATTTGGCTCATCAAGTCTGCACCGACTCTCTGACAGTTTTTTAAAAAGTTTATTAGTGTCACAGGTAGGCTTACATTAACACTGCAATGAAGTCACTGTGAAAATCCCCTAGTCGCTACACTCCGGCACCTGTTCGGGTACACTGAGGGAGGATTTAGCATGGCCAATGCATCTAACCAGCACGTCTTTCGGACTGTGGGAAGAAACTGGAGTATCTGGAGGAAATCTACGCAGACACGGGGAGAACACGAAAACTCCACACAGTCACCTAAGGCTGGAATTGAACCTGGGTGGCTGGAGCTGTGAGGCAGCAGTGTTAACCACTGTGCCATCCATTCTGTTTCTTTTATTCTAATTTTGTGCCTAATTTCCCTTGGTGGTGGTAAGCCACCTTCTTGAACTTCTGCAGTCCATGTTATGTAGGTACACCCACAGTGCTGTTAGGGAAGGAGTTCCAGGGTTTTGACTCAGCAACAGTATAGGAACGGCAATATGGTTCCATGTCAGGATAATGAGTGGCCTGGTGGGGAACTAGCAAATAGTGGTCTTGCCATGTATCTACTACCCTTGTCCTTTTAGGTGGTAGAAGTCATGACATTAGACAGCTTACATATTTGTGCGAATACCCTCTGGGTTTTGGGGCCAGTCTGGCCCTAGTGGAGAATACCCCACCTGCACTTGTGCAGGGGCAGACTCAGTCATTAGGATAGGAGGCAGCACATGGACTCCAACTTATGGGCCAAGGGCACAGAATGATAAGTTCTTCCAGTGTCTGCGTGGGTTTCCTCCGGGTGCTCTAGTTTCCTTCCACAGTCCAAAGACATGCAGGTTAGGTTAATTGCCCATTCCAAATTGCCCCTTAGTGTCAGAGGGAGTAGCAGGGTAAATAGGTGGAGTTACGGGGAGAGGGTCTGGGATTGTTGTTGGTGCAGATTTGATGAGTCGAATGGCCTATTCCTGCACTGTAGGGATTCTAATTTGGAACATCTTGAGCAGGGTTCCCATTTTCTTCTCATGAACCACCCACACGTTCCTGTTAGCCAAGAGCTGGAGAGTTATTTTATCAACTACTTCCGGACGCTTTAACACTCATTCAAAATGGGTTCCCTCCTCCAATAAAATTAGGCTCTCACAATGGAAAAACATCAAACGAGGGAGAATGACTGTTCTTTGGCTTCAATGAAAAAGCACAGTGGGTTGAGTGCAGTGCGTGTGCAGGGTAATATGAGTGAGGTGTAAGACACAAGTTGTAACACTTGCCCTACCCTCCTCTCCCCTCGCCCTCCCCGCACCATTCCCCACCCCGCCATTCTCCACCCCATTTCTCCCTCCCCATTCCTCACCCCATTTGCCATTCCCCCACCCCATTCCCCCCTCCCCATTCACCACCCCATGCCCCCCTCCCCATTCCCCTCCCCTCGCCATTTTCCTCCCCTCGCCATTCTCCTCCCCTCCCCACCCTCCTCCCCTCCTAGGGCAGAAATGACAATTACAAGGGGGCACAAGTTCAAGATAAGGGGAAAAGGTTCAGTGGAGATGTGCGGAGGATGTTTTTTTTTACACAGAGGGTGGTGGGGGCCTGAAATTCACTGCCAAGTGAGGTGCTTGAGGCAGTTACATTGGGCACATTTTGATAGGCATATGAACAAACGGGGAATAGAGGGATATAAGTGGTTGGTTAGAAAGGTAAATGTGATTGGCGCAGGCTTGGAGTGCGAAGGGTCTGTTCTTGTGTTGTACTGTTCTTTGTTCTTTTGTTCATATTCACTATCATCCAATTCAAACTCCAGTTAGTTTATGGAGTTAACATGCAGGACCAATTTTACCTCTATTGCGTACAATAATTCAAACCAGAAAGTTCCAGGAAATAATTGTTATGGATGTAAGTACAAAACATACCGGAGATGCATTGATGATCGGATCTCTGACAAAGTTGGGCACATATTCTCCGTTTCCCTGCTACAGAAAGCATAAAAAGGACAAAATGTAAGCCCAGTTATTTAAGAGACAGATTCACAGGCATTATCAAAACCCTGTTCTAAAATAATTTAATCGCTGTAAATATGTAATGTGTTGAAAAAGATAAAGTTATAAAGGTTACCTCAGGAAAGAATGTTCGGGCAGCAAAATGTTTGTAATCCAGGAATGGGATACTGCCACAATCATCAATTAAATGTACATCTGATCCCTCGGTGTGAAGCTCAACAAAACCTGAGAAAAAAAGAGTATTTAACTGATTTAACTCAGACACAGTCAGTGGAGGATGTTTCCCCAGCAGTTACTTCACTTTCAAGTCACTCATAATTCCCCAATTAAGAATTGAAGAACAATCTATCTGCCTTTGGTTTTCCCTGAAAATGCCATCCAATATTACTCTGTAAACTCCACCTCCAATATTACTGCGTAATCCACACTTCAAATTATTCTGCAACCGCCACTCAATATTACTCTGTACCCTACAATATTACTCAGTAACCTCTCCTCCAATACTACACTGTAACCCCCACTCTAATATTAGTTACAATTCTCTCCTCCAATATTACTCTGTAAATTCCTCATCAATATAAGTTTTAATCACACTATATTACACTGTAAGCCCCTGATTAGTTCTAATCTAATGTTACCTTGTAACCAGCTCCTACAAGAAGACCCAGTAGCCCTTTATTTTCTTCCCTTTGCATATCAGTGCTAAGACAACTAATTCCCAGAGTGTGTGTGGTGCTTAGTGGCCATTTATTTAGGGCACATAAACCTTGAGTCGCTCTGCACCCCATTTCATTGGTGAGATCTGTTTCCATGTTCCTCATATTTAGTGTGAGGTATTTTAATTTGTTGTGAATATCTAGTTCATGGTTTATGTTAGTATTTTAGACTCAATGGCTGGAATTTTATAGCCGTTCACACCCTGCCGCTGCTGCAAGCGCGGACAAAGAATTTGGTGCTCAGCTAAATCCCCGTTCACTATAGCGGGACCAGAGAATCCTGCCCGTCGACGTGAACAGCCAGAACATTCTGGAAAGGTCAAAGTTTTACTGAAGAAAATAGGATAAATGCAACTAAAGCAGCTTGCAGTTTATTTAATTTAACTTCGAAGTCAACATGGCCCAGTTGTTTAATAGCTAGAAAGGTAAGAGCAATGAAACAGCAGGTGGTCTCATTTAGAAAGAGAGCTGGAGATGTGCTGCTTACACTGCATGTAAAGAAGTGCAGTCCAGAGAAACATTTTGTTAGATAGCACTACTGCTTCACAGCTCCAGGGACCTGGGTTCGATTCCCGGCTTGGGTCACTGTCTATGTGGAGTTTGCACATTCTCCTCGTGTCTGTGTGGGTTTTCTCCGGGTGCTCCGGTTTCCTCCCACAGTCCAAAGATGTGCGGGTTAGGTTGATTGGCCATGCTAAAAATTGCCCCTTAGTGTCCTGAGATGCGTAGGTTAGAGGGATTAGTGGGCAAAATATGTGGGGATATGGGGGTAGGGCCTGGGTGGGATTGTGGTCGGCGCAGACTCGATGGGCTGAATGGCCTCTTTCTGTACTGTAGGATTCCTATGATTTCTATGAAAAGCATTCAGTGAAAGAGTATGTCGTTGTGGATTCCAATTCCAATTCTCTTCCTGCACATTGTGGCAAACTAAGGCAGACTTTCATCTGTTTCCATAGCTAGTTATTCCTGGAACAGGTCGCTAGTCTGTTGCCAGAGGCTTATAGCCTGAGGGGCGCCATTCAACATCAAGCGTGGCTTACCAGGAGACTCTCTCACTCTTACCGCCAGCCACTGGCACATTTGGAAGGATTTTGCAGGTTGACACTCAACCTGTTTGGCTACATTATGAACACACCTACCGTGTGGGACTCAAACCTGAACCTTCAAGCTCAGAGGCAGGGATGCTACCCACTGTGCAACAAGACCATGGTGTCATGGAGATGGATAGAATTTAAGAAGTTTTTTTGGTTTCAATGTATCTGAGTGCTTCACAGCAGGGGAAGAGACTGATATTGAAAAGGTGCTGTGTTTGTAGGTTCCAGGCAGTTAGGACTCAGAGAAGGCTGGGGCTATTTGGTGCAGCTTTTGGTTAGAGTTTGCACCTTGTTTGGTTTGCAGCACACAGAGAAGCCATGCGAGCCATTTGGTGCAGTTAGGGCTCATGAGAAGTCCTGGGGAGTTGTGAAGGTGGTGAAAGGTCAGTGATCCTGTGCTAGAGAGGGTTAGGGCTCAGGAGAAGCCCTGCAAGCCATTTATAGATTGATGCAGCCAGGACACTGAGGTTCAGAGAAAACCAGGGGCTGTGCCAGCTTAGTGAACCTAGCAATTTGTGTGAGAGTTGGAATTGTGCCAGTAAAGGAAGATGATTGTGATGGTTAGTGGTCAATCAACTCAGCTCCAGGACATCACTGCAGGAGTTCCTTAAGATAGTGTCTTCGGCCCAACTATCTTTAGCTGCTTCATCAATGAAGAATTCTTCCCTTCCATCATAAGGTAATAAGTGGGGGATGTTTGCAGATGACTGCACAATATTTAACACCATTCATGACTTCTCAGATATTGAAACCGCTCTTGTCTAAATACAGCAAGACCTGGACAATATCCAGGCTTGGGCTGACAAGTGGTAAATAACATTCATGCCCCACAGGTGCCAAGAAATGACCATCTCCAACAAGAGAGAATATAACCATTGCTCCTTGACATTCAATGGCATTACCATCATTGAGTTCACCACTATCAACATCCCAGGGGTTACCTTAGACTAGAAACTGAACTGGACTAGCCATATAAATACTATGGCTACATGAGCAGCTCAAAGCTAGGAATCTTGTGGTGAGTAACTCACCTCCTGACTCCCCAAAGTTTGTCCACCATCTAAAGGGCACAAGTCAGGGGTGTAATGGAATTCTCTCCACTTGCCTGGAGAGAAGTACAGCTCCATTAACACTCAAGAAGCTCAACACCATCCAGGACATTGAAGCGTGCTTGATTGCTACCCCTTCCACAAACTTTCAATCCCTCCCTCAACGATGAATAGTGTGCCGTGTGCACCATCTACAAGATGAACTGCCGGAACTCTCCAAGGTTCATGAGGTAGCAATTTCCAAACTCATGACCACGACCATCTAGAAGGACAAGGGCAACATATACCGGGGAACACCACCACCTGAAGATTTGTCTCAAGCTGCTCACCATCCTGACTTGGAAATATATCGCTATTCCTTCACTATCGCTGGACCAAAATCTTGGAACTCTCACCCTAACAGCACTGTAGGTGTAACTACACCTCAAGGGACAACAGCGGTTCAAGGCAGCTCACCACCACCTTCTGAAGGGCAACTAGGGATGGATAATAAATGCTGGCCTGGCCAGTGATGCCCACATCTCGTAAAAATGAATGGTAAAAAATTAGAGGCAGGAGTGCAGCTTTGCAGTTCCTGTAAAACAGTCTCAGTAGGAGAGATCGAACTATTGGGAGATGAGTAGTCACTGAGGCTGTCTAAGTTGGAGCAGACTTTGAGGAAAATCAGAGGCTAGATCTTTGAAAGTGAAGAGTTGAAATCCCTCCTGAGTTATACTGAGATATCGTGGCTCACAGTCGTCACTAGTGGGTTGCTGAGAAATCTGTGGGATCTGTCTTGGTTGCATCTGCCATTTAACCTACAGTATGGCGTGTCTGACCACAGTTTGCCTGTTAAATCATATTTACCTCATGTTAATTCTGAACGTCAGAGAATAAGTTGGAAATAGCAAATTATTTTACTTCTCTGACTTTGCAGAGTAAAGTTTATTTTGTTTGTTTAAAATCATGGAATCTTGTGGCTTTATCCAACTAGTGGTTAACTGGGATTTCAAACTTTGGCTACGTTAAACAAATATGTGTTGAGGAAGCCAAAGAAATGTATTTCCTTTACTTAACGGTGAAGCAGTCAAAAATATTTTTGTATTTACAAATAATGGGCCTGACGCCTGTTTGAGGCCCACACATTGAATATAATCGATAAAATGGAGGTCTTACCCACTGACTGGAGAGCCACTGAGATTCCCGCATTGCTTCCTTTAGGGAAGACCAATCAAGCACTTCTAATTTACAATATACTTCATATCTTAGGCAATTCTTATTTACGAATGCAGGATGATGGACTTCATTGTCTTTTAATGGACTTTATGCCATTGTAAAACTCCCAAGAAGGTTGTCCTGAATGGACTATCAGTGTGAAATGTAAGAATTGTGACGCTAGTGTGCCTTTAAGAAATGTTTCTTTTCAAAATCAAGTTCTGTGCAGGTTGTAAAAAGATTTTTTCATTGTGGCACCAGCTGCCTCCTTACCAATCCTTTTATTGCTGCTTCAATGGTCAAAATTTTGTCTATTTTTTACTCTGGGCTTCATGCAGTGTCTGGCATTTTACGACCTTTTAAATTATTAGGGGGAAGATTGATTGATAAGTCAAAGTCAAGTGGTTCCTCTCCAGAAGAATCCAAGGATTAACTTTCAGTTTTGGTTCAGAGTCAGAAGCTGTTCTGTTTGTCAAGTTGCAGGCAGTTTTCTCTCTCTCCCTGGCATTATAGATTCTGCTGGCTAGCTGGAAGCAGGTCTTTTTCCCTTCCTGGAGTAAGAATTCTGTCTCTTGCAGTGGTATGCTGGCTGAAAGCTAGATGCCGCAGTGGCATTATCTCGACCTCTGCTGGAAGTTAAAAGGCTGGGAAAGTCAAATTCTCCAACCAAAGGATGAAGTTCCAACATCACATGAGCATTCTAATTTCTGTGTTAAACCTGTGGCAGGGGTACGTTTTAAGGAGGTTTGTTTGGTTGGAACATTTCATACAGTTGTTAAGGTTATACAATATCATGGTTGTTTTTTTTCTTGTTTGTAGTTGGCAAAAGTTATTGCTATATGTTAACTGTATTCTTAAATAAACTTTGTTTGATAAAAGATCCCTAGTGGGCCATTTGAATCATACCTGAAGTGAAACATCTCACGCTTATCTTAGCCAAATTCAGATTGCAAAACTTATGATCCAGGCAGACTTCATAAAACACCTTGGAGTTCCTGACCTGAATTATAATGGAATGGAAACAAACCCTGAAGGGAGTTTGGAATATTTCCATTCTTGGAATGCGGGGGTGAAATTTTCCCACTAAATTCCAGGATCGCTGTTGATCTGATGGGAGTGCAGGGATGAAGTGGTTGAAGGTAGACTGGTGATAGTCAGAGATTCAGTATGGTCCTGTAATTTATACCACAGATTGTCTCATGCCATGGACAGAGAAAGAACAACTACCACAATGATTTTAACAACAATAATGGCAATGTTGGCTTGAAAGAGCAATTGTGAATAAGAGTTAAGCATGCTGGGATTTTTGGTCAAGCTATAATCAAGCACAGATGCAAGCTGCAAAGTTGCTGTTGCTGTGATCTGGTCTGTGAGCTGTGACCTGACGCTTCCTTTGTTGACCAAATAAGGGGGCATGTTTGGATAAGGCTGTGGTGCTGCGATTTCCTGCCATACCCATTTATGGGTGAAGGCAATGTGATCTACATACCATTTAAGCTAAGCATTATGGAGTTTTCTATGAGTAACTTCATTGGCCTGGTCAGACAATGTGATTGGTTTCTGGTTACACCATTGGCTGAGTGCCACAGAACCTTCGGGAAGGTTACGACAGTTTGAGGGTAAAGACCAGATGTTTCAGCCCTTTGTCTCCAGAGGTAACTCAGAGATCAACCACTGCAAGAGTGTCCTGAAGAACATCTTCAGAGAAGAACCATGAAGACAAAATAAACATCAGGAACGGTCCTGGCCATTTTGTTCTAAACCGGGTAGTATCTGTTTTCAGTTAAAGAATTAGAATTAATGTTCAGTTAAAGAGTTAATGTTCAATGAAGAGTTAATCTTCAGTGAAGACTAAAGGGGTGATTCTCCCAAAAAAGTTCTAAGTGCTGAATTCACGGGAAAAATGGTGCAAATCATGACTGTTTTTTCAGTGGGAGTTCAGACTTGAATCTCCCACACTCTGCACAATGCAGAGGTCACAATCGTGAATATTATTAAAAGCACAGAGTCTGACAGTTTCAGAACTCTGTGCATGCGCAGTGGCTCCAATCTATCAGTCTCCCTGTTTGCTGGCCAGCTCGATCGCTGGCCAGCCGGGTCCCCTGCAGTGCTACCGCCAACCCGCCCCCCCCACACACACCCCACAGCCCAATCGCGACCGCGACAACTATTCCCAGGCCAACCCCAACCCCTCCACCACTTGTCCTGGAGGACCCCACCCTCCCCACAGCAGTGATAATCCCCTCTCACACCCCTCCAGCAGATGCCTCTTCCCCCACAGGTGGGGGGGGGGGGGGGGGGGGGAGATCTCCCCAACAGCCCCCCAGCCCACCCCAATCACTGGCCTCCCTCCAGCCCCGACCGATCCTGTCTGCAGAGTGGTAGCGGGATCCCCCACCTCCACCGATTGTCTCTAGGCCCCACCGCAAACTGGTCCTGCCCCTTGACAATGCCCCCTAAATCCTGCCCTCTTGCCTCCTTGGCACTGTCCAATGCCCGATGGGTATGGGCACTTTGCCCCTTGGGCAGTGCCGGGGGCACAGGCTGGCACTGCCAGAGTGCCCATGCACAGGAATACCACCCCCCGGCCCTTGGAGGCCCCTGATTGGCCCCCCCTTCATTCCAGTGGGGTCTTCCGCTAGTTCCCCAAAAGTGGGGAGCTACTCTGAATCGTGCCGGAGTGAAATTATACTGGCAGGGTGGGAGATGCTATTGGGCCCGGAGAATTTAGTCCCGGGCCCGATAATCACATTTAAATCACATTAAAGATAGATTTAAATGACTTACCTGGTGTTTCTTCCAGTTTCCTGCATGGTCCCAACCGCGCCGGATATCCGGTGGAGGGAGATGTGCGTGTGTCGGGAACACATGCCTGAATCCCGCGAATTGGCGCTCGCGAACATCTCCCAGCCCGACCCAGCAAAAAATTAGCGGGTCGGAATGGGAGAATCGCCCCCTTAATGTTCAGTTAAAAGTTAAGTCCGGTTAAGTGTTAAAGTATTGCAACTTTTGTAAGCTTGAATTTGGTACCTGAAGTGTTAAATAAACGGAAGTTTGTTAAGAGGATCTGAGTTGACTTCTGTCTTTGGTTTGTCACATTAAACTAAACGCTTCGAAAGAGTTTAAATTAGTAGCTGAATAACAGTGCAATAACAATTGTAATACTGAAACTGCTGAGGTACAACATTTGCTCCCAGTTACCTTCTCGAATTTGATTTCGAAATTGGCTTTCCAAAAGTTCCATTTGGGTGTTTAGTTTCTGCGAGAATTGCTTGGCCTTGCGACGAGTTGCCCAAAAATAAACTAAAGACAAAAAATTTGATCAGTTTTGAAGTAAACAAAAGCAGGAGATTCCACTTCAGATAAGAGCAGGAGTGATTCTGAACATCCCCAACCCCCGCGTGCTAACAATATCGACTGAAATGTTTTTTAAAATTTCATTCATGGGACATGGGCATCGCTGGCTGGGCAGCATTTATTGCCCATCTCTGTTGCCTTTGGAGGGCAGTTGAGAGTCAACCATATTACTGTGGCTCTGGAGTTACATGTCGGCCAGACCAGTTAAGGACGGCAGATTTCCTTCCCTAAAGGACATTAGGGAACCAGATGGGTTTTTCCAACAATTGATAATGGTTTCATGTTAATTCCAGATATTTTTTATTTGAATTCAAATTCCACCATCTGCTGTTGTGGGATTTGAACCCGGGTCCCCAGAACCTTAGCTTAGTTTCTGGATTAATATTCTAGTGATAATACCACTAGGCCATTGCCACCCCATGTGGCAAAGAAGTTAGATTGCGTTGACCAAAAATACAGTTAATCACAGAAAATGGTATGTATTAAAGATACACGACCAACGACTTTTGTTTTTTTAATTCTTTCGTGGGATGTGGGGCATCACTGGTAATTTTTGTTGCCCATCCCTAATTGCCCTGAAACTGAGTGGCTTGCTAGGCCATTGCAGAGGGCAGTTAAGGGTCAACCATATTGCTGTGGGTCTCTAGAGTGATGTGGAGATGCCGGTGTTGGACTGGGGTGAACACAGTAAGAGTTTGAACAACACCAGGTTAAAGTCCAACAGGTTTATTTGGTAGCAAATACCATAAGCTTTCGGAGCACTGCTCCTTCGTCAGATGGTCTAGAGTCACATAAGACCATAAGACATAGGAGCAGAATTAGGCCACTCGGCCCATTGAGTCTGCTCCACCATTCAATCATGGCAGATATTTTTCTCATCGCCATTCTCCTGCCTTTTCCCCGTAACCCCTGATCCCCTTCTTAGACATGAACCGACTTATCTCTGTCTTAAAGACATTCAATGATCTGACCTTCACAGCCTTTTGCGGCAAAGAGTTCCACACATTCACCACTCTCTGGCTGAAGAAATTCCTCCTCATCTTTGTTTTAAAGGATTGTCCCTTTCATTTGAGGTTGTGCCCTCTGGTTCTAGTCTTTCCTCCTAATGAAAATAGCCTCTCCACGTCCACTCTATCCAGCCCTCATAGTATCAAAGAACAAAGAAAATTACAGCACAGGAACAGGCCCTTCGGCCCTCCAAGCCTGCACCGACTATGCTGCTCGACTTAACTAAAACCCCCTACCCTTCCGGGGACCATATCCCTCTATTCCCATCCTATTCATGTACTTGTCAAGACACCCCTTAAAAGTCATGACCGTATCTGCTTCCACTACCTCCCTGGCAACGAGTTCCAGGAACCCACTACTCTTTGTATAAAAAATCTGCCTTGTACATCTCCTTTAAACCTTGCCCCTCGCACCTTAAACCTATGCCCCCTAGTAATTGACTCTTCCACCCTGGGAAAAAGCTTCTGACTATCCACTCTGTCCGTGCCTCTCATAATCTTGTAGGCTTCTATCAACCTCAACCTCCCCTCAACCTCCATTGCTCCAGTGAGAACAAACCAAGTTTCTCCAACCTCTCCTCATAGCTAATGCCCTCAATACCAGGCAACATCCTGGTAAATCTTTTCTGCATCCTCTCCAAAGCCACCTTCTGGTAGTGTGGCAACCAGAATTGAACACTATATTCCAAGTGCGGCCTAACTAAGGTTCTATAAAGCTGCAACATGACTTGCCAATTTTTAAACTCAATACCCTGGCCGATGAAGGCAAGCATGCTGTATGCCTTCTTGACTACCTTCTCCACTGGCATTATCACTTTCAGTGCACCCAGATTCCTTTGCCTATCAATACTCTTAAGGGTTCTGCCATTTACTGTATATTTCCTATCTGTATTAGACCTTCCAAAATGCATTACCTCACATTTGTCTGGATTAAACTCCATCTGCCATCTCTCTGCCCAAGTCTCCAAATGATCTATATCCTGCTGTATCCTCTGATGGTCCTCATCGTTATCCGCAAATCCACCAACCTTTGTGTCATCCGCAAATTTACTAATCAAACCAGTTACATTTTCCTCCAAATCATTTATATATATTACAAAAAGCAAAGGTCCCAGCACTGATCCCTGAGGAACACCACTTGTCACAACCCTCCATTCAGAAACGCACCCTTCCACTGTTACCCTTTGTCTTCTTTGACCGAGCCAGTTTTGTATCCACCTTGCCAGCTCACCTCTGATCCCATGTGACTTCACCTTCTGCACCAGTCTGCCATGAGGGACCTTGTCAAAGGCCTTATTGAAGTCCATGTAGACAACATCCACTGCCCTACTCTCATCAATCATCTTCGTCACTTCCTCGAAAAACTCGATCAAGTTCGTGAGACACGACCGCCCTTTCACAAAACCATGTTGCCTCTCACTAATACGTCCACTTATTTCCAAGTGGGAATAAATCCTGTCTCGAAGAATCCTCTCCAATAATTTCCCTACCACTGATGTAAGGCTCACTGGCTCGTAATTACCTGGATTATTCTTGCTACCCTTCTTAAACAAAGGAACAATATTGGCTATTCTCCAATCCTCTGGGATCTCCCCTGTAGCCAGTGAGGATACAAAGATTTCTCTCAAGGCCCCAGCAATTTCCTCCCTTGCCTCTCTCAGTATCCTGTAAGTTTCAATAAGATCCCACCTCATCCTTCTAAACTCCAATGAATACAGACCCAGAGTCCTCAACCGTTCCTCATACGACAAGCTCTTCATTCCAGGGATCATTCTTGTGAACTTCCTCTGGACCCTTTCCAAGGCCAGCACATCCTTCCTTAGATAAGGGGCCCAAAACTGCCACCAATACTCCAAATGGGGTTTGACCAGAGCCTTATACAGCCTCAGAAGTACATCCCTGCTCTTGTATTCTAGCCCTCTTGACATGAATGCTCACATTGCATTTGCCTTCCTAACTGCTGACCGAACCTGCACGTTAACCATAAGAGACTCTTGAACAATGACGCCCAAGTCCCTTTGTGTTTCTGATTTCCTAAGCATTTTCCCATTTAGAAAATAGTCTATGCCTCCATTCCTCCTTCCAAAGTGCATAACCTCACACTTTTCCACATTGTATTCCATCTGCCACTTCTTTGCCCACTCTCCTAACCTGTCCAAGTCCTTCTGCAGACCCCCCTGCTTCCTCAATACTACCTGTCCCTCTACATATCTTTGCATCATCTGCAAACTTAGCAACCGTGCCTTCAGTTCCTTCTTCCAAATCGTTAATGTATATTGTGAAAAGTTGTGGTCCCAGCACCGACCCCTGAGGCACACCACTAGTCACCAGCTGCCATCCTGAGAAAGACCCTTTATCTCCACTCTCTGTCTTCTGCCAGTCAACCAATCCTCTATCCATGCCAGGATCTTACCATTAACACCATGGGCTCTTAACTTATTTAACAGTCTCCTATACGGAACCTTGACAAAGGCCTTCTGGAAATCTAAATAAATCACGTCCACTGGTTCTCCTTTATCTAACTTCCTTGTTATCTCCTCAAAGAACTCTAACAGATTTTTCAGACATGACCTCCCCTTGACAAAGCCGTGCTGACTCAGTCCCACTTTATCATGCACTTCCAAGTACTCTGTGATCTCATCTTTAATAATGGACACTAAAATCTTGCCAATGACCGAAGTCAGGCTAACTGGCCTATAATTTCCCGTCTGCTTGCCTCCTCCCTTCTTAAACAGCGGTGTTACATTCGCTATTTTCCAGTCCTCTGGGACCCTCCCTGCCTCCGTGATTTCTGAAAGATCACCACCAATGCCTCCACAATTTCCTCAGCTATCTCTTTCAGAACCCTGGGGTGTAGTCCATCCGATCCAGGTGATTTATCCACCTTCAGACCTTTCAGTTTCCCCAGAACCTTCTCCTTAGTGATGGCCACTACACTCACCTTTTTCCCCCTGATTCTCCTGGAGCTCTGGCATCCCACTGGTGTCTTCCACCGTGAAGACTGATGCAAAGTAATTATTCAGTTCCTCTGCCATTGCTTTGCCTCCAATGTCTATTTTTGCTTCTCTCTTACCTTTTATATATTGAAAAAACTCTTCCTATCTTCTTTTATATTACTAGCTAGCTTACACTCATATTTCATCTTCTCCCCCCTTATTGCTTTTTAGTTGTCCTCTGCTCGCTTTTAAAGGCTTCCCACTAATCCTCGTCACTTTGTATGCTTTTTCTTTTGCTTTTATGTTGTCCTTGACGTCCCTCGTCCTCCCCTTATCTTGTTTCCTCCTCCTTGGGATGAATTTCTGTTGTGCCTCCTGAATAACCCCCAAAAACTCCTGTCATTGCTGTTTTACTGTCTTCCCTGCTACGCTCCCTTTCCAATCAACTCTGGCCAGCTCCTCCCTCATGTCTTTATAGTTACCTTTATTTAATTGTAATACCGTTACATCTGATTCTAGCTTCTCCCTCAGGGTAAATTCTATCATATTGTGGTCACTGCTCCCTAAAGGTTCCTTCACTTTAAATTTCCTAATCAAATCTGCCTCATTACACATCACCAAATCCAGAATTGAAATGAATCATAGAAACCCTACAGTGCAGAAGGAGGCCATTCGGCCCATCGAGTCTGTACCGAGCACAATCCCACCCAGGCCCTACCCCCACATATTTACCCGCTAATCCCTCTAACCTACGAATCTCAGGGGCAATTTTAACCTGGCCAATCAACCTAACCCGCACATCTTTGGACTGTGGGAGGAAACCGGAGCACCCGGAGGAAACCCACGCAGACACGAGGAGAATGTGCAAACTCCACACAGACAGTGACCCGAGCCGGGAATCGAACCCGGGACCCTGGAGCTGTGAAGCAGCAGTGTTAACCACTGTGCTACCGTGCCGCCCTGTGCTACCATGTCTGCACAGACTTCCCTCATAGGCTTAGTCACAAACTGCTCCAAAACAAATCCCTTAGACATTCCACAAATTCCTTTTCTAGGGATCCATTACCTACCTGATTTTCCTAGTCTACCTTCATATTGAAGTCCCCCATGATTATTGTAATATTGCCTTTTTTTTACATGCCTTTTCTACCTCCTGATTTATTTTCTGCCCCACATTCTGACTACTGCTAGGAGGCCTGTACATAACTCCCATCAGAGTCTTTTTACCATTGCGATTCTTCAACTCTACCCACAGAGATTCTATGCCTTCCGCTCTTATATCACTTCTTGCTATCGATTTAACTTCATTCCTTACTAACAATGCAACCCAACCCCTTTGCCCATCTGCCTGTCCTTTTGATAGGACACATATCCTTGGATATTTAGATCCCAGCCCTGATCTTCTTGCAGCCATGTCTCTGTAATGCCCACAACATCGTACTGGCCAATTTCAATGCGCGCAACAAGCTCATTTACTTTGTTCCGTATACTGCGTGCACTTCAGTACAACACCCTCAGTCCTGCATTGACCACCTTCCCTCTCATACTTTTTTGCTCTCACGAGGTTAGATTCCTGCCACCTTCTATACTCTCTGTTCTATTATGTTGTCTGGAAACTTTACTAACCTCTCCTGAGCCCTTGGCTCCTTTAACTAGTTGACAGACATGTCGGCCAGACTGGGAAAGGAAGGCAGATTTCCTTCCCTAAAGGGACATTAGTGAACCTGATATATTTTAATAATAATTGAGTTGCCATGATCACCATAACTGAGAATGGCTTTATATTCATATTTATTAATTGAATTTAAATTCCACCAGCTGCCATGGTGGGGTTTGAATCCATGTCCTCAGTTCATTAGTCTGGGCCTCTGGTTTACTAGTCCAGTGACATTTCCACCACTGTGTCACCATCTCCCTCATTGATGCTACACACGGTCTAATGCTGCCTTAATGTCAAACACAGTCACTCTCACCTCACTTCAAGTTCAGCTCTTTTGTCTATGTTTGGACCAATGCTGGAGTGTACTGGAATTAATGTTGTTAAAAGTCCCAAGGTTGTGAACAAGAACAATAGCAATTAAAACATTTCCAACATTCGTTTTGACACTGAACCATAGAAATCAGAAAAGTTGACTAAAAGCTTGATCAAAGAGGTGGATTTTAAGGAGCATCTTAAAAGACGTGACAGATGTAGAGAAGCAGAGGGGTTTAAGTAAGGAATTCTAGAGCTTTGGGCCTCGGCTGCTGATAGCATGACAGTCAGTAGTGGAGCAATTAAAATCAGGGTTACAAGAGGCCAGAAGTAGAGGAGCGAAGATTTCTCAGAGAGTTGTAGGACTGGAGATTACAGAGATAGAAAGGAAAAAAATCAAAGAGGTATTGGAAAACAAGAATGAGAATTTTAAAATCTAGATGTGCAATTCGAGAAGCCAGTGAAGATCAGTGATGGCTGAATGAGATTTGGAGCAAGTTAAGATACAGGCAACAGAGTTTTGGATGAACACAAGTTTATGTCAAGTGGAAGATATTTCTGGTGCAGGATTTCTTTTAGTAGTCAGTTCTATTATTGGTGCTGCTTTGTCTATAACCAGCAACCTACATGTTGTTATTACAGCAGTAATCTTAATTGCGCGAATGTTTGTTTTAATCTGGACTAATGCAGATCTGTTATTTTAGTGTTTTTTCAGAGTGGGGCTTGATTAGGTGGATTGACAGAAAATATCATAGGACTGGGCGGGGCTAGGCTCACAGAGAGTTCAATAATTGCTTGGGAGCTTCAGAGTAATGTATCTCTTTCTCTCTCTGAAGATTGGAGACTGGGATCTGCCAGGAAATAGGTCTCTTTCTCTAAAGTTCAGAAGTTATATCTTACTCTGGAAACTGCTGCATGGGAGTCAGAAGGCAGGTGTCTTTCTGTATCTGTCCAAAGGGTTTAAAAGGCCGGAAATCTAGCATCCCCATGAGCATATCTGTGTTTGGCACAAATTGGTTCTGAAGAAGGAAGCATATCTATGGGGATATTGCTTAAATTGAAACTATAGATATAGATAGCTGTCAAGAATTATACTTTGTCATGTTTATGTATTTTAATTGATAAAATTCATGCTAATTCTTTTGTTATATTCTATGTTCCTAAATGAAGTTTGTTTTAATAAAAACTAGCTAGTGGGTCAGTAGAATCACACCTGGAGCGAAACACCTTATGCTCTCACTAATGCCAAAATCAAAAAGTTGGGGTTTAGGCTACCTAAATAATATATCTTGTAGTTTCTGATCTGGTCACCGCTAACACCGATAACAATGGGATTTCCTATTGAAGCCACCCCACACCGCCGGGGAACCCACAGGCAGAGGTGTGCCACCGGCGTGAATGGTCAGATAATCCCGCCCATTGCAGCCAATTTGCACTCAACAAAGTCCCATAAACAGCAATGTGACAATGACCAAATAATCTGTTTACACAATGTTGACTGAGGGATAAACATTGGCCTGGACAGCAGACAGAACTCCTTGTTCTTCTTTGAAAGAGTACCATGGGATTTTTTACATCCACCCAAGGAGACAGATGGAGCATTAACTTCTCATCTGGAAGGTGGTATTTCTGAAAGATCAATACTTCCTCAGTACTGCACTGAAGGATCACCCTTGATTTTTTGCACTGAAACTGGAGTGGGACAAAAACCCTGAACCTTGTGACCTATAGGCGAGAGTGCTAATAAGTATAGAGCAGATGCATTTGGTGAGGAAAAGAAGATTGGAAATGAGACGATAGTTTGAAGGTACAGAGAATTCAAGAATAGGATTGTTGAGGAGAGGATAATAATGGGCAATTTGGAGAAGAGTGAGGAAATACCTGAGGAAAGTTAAATGCTGACAATATCAGCTAACATGTAAGTTGAGTGATAAACAGTTTGTTTGGAAGAGGATTGAGGGAGCAGGAAATAGGTTTCATGGAAAAGATAAGGTCAAAGGAAGCATTGCAAGAAATGGGATGGAATCTAAAGAAAGACATAGGTTCAGGACTAGGGCAGGGGGGTAATTTTGGAGAAGTTTGTCATGATGGGCGAGAGGAAGAGGAAGAAATGGAAAAGACAGCTGAAAGGATGATTTAAATCTAAAATCACCAAACCCCAATGATAAAGTGACTTTATACACTTTTCCTTAAATCTTTCAAATACTGGGGATCATTGCTTCAGACTGAGTAATACAATAATTTAACCAGCATCGCTTGGTGAACAAAATTACATTTTGCAACAATTGCAATAAGTGGCATCCAATAATTATCTCTTCATGCCATAATTATTTTCACTTTGTACAGATGTTCAGTTTTTATTTTCCATTCATCCATTCCTCTCATCCTGCTTTATCTATTTATCTCTCCATTCCATCCATCCTTCCTTCCATCTATCTATCCACCCATCCATCTTGCTCCATTGACTTCTCTTCATCCACTGATCCTTCACTATGTCAATCCGTTCCTCTTTGCATTCACCCATCTTCCCTCCACCCCATAAATCCTTCTCTCCATCTAACCCTCCCTCTATCACATTTCTCCCTCCAGCCATCAAACCTTCCTCCATCACCCTCCTCCTTCTCTCCATCCATCGCAGTTTTGGTCTAAACAGACTAAGTGAAACAATTATAGGAATTTAAAAAGATTATTTTACCAGAGCAGCACCGAGAGTGATCAGTTACCCTGCAAAAGTACTTTAAAAATTTACAAAATATATATTAGATACTTACTGACGATGAAACCCAGCAGCATAGTAGGTATTGCAATCAATATAATGTAAATGGATTTGCTGGGAGTTTTGCTCATTAAAGTTTTTTCATATTTCCCAACTTTCACCTAGGTAGAAAACACAATTTTAACACATTTTGGATGCTTCACTGTGCATTACAACAAATTACACCAAATTTTGTAACAAGTGTGAAGTCAAGGCCCATCACTGACAGTAAATAATTGTTATCGGCACAGTTACTTTTCAATGTTTCCAGTAAATATTCTATCACTAAATATGCATTTAAGGATTAAGAATAATGGAGAATTCATTCCCAGGCATTGGAATACGGCCAGCTTTATTTGAGAAGCTCTGAACACTGCAACATTTATTCATGAGGCTTGCAGTGATGCAGGTAGATGGTGGCATGGTGCTGATATCACTGGACTAGTAATCCAGGCTATGGGTCTGGGATCATGAGCACAGATCCCACCACAGTGGTGGTTGAATTCAATTCAATTCAATTAAATCAATGAATCTGGAATTGAAAGCTAGTCGCAGTCATGGTGACCATGAACTATCATCAATTAATGTCACAATTCAGTTAAAAAAATCATCTTGTTCACTAATGTCCTTTAGGAAATCTGCCTTCCTTACCTGCTCTGGGCTACATGTGACTCCAGACCCACAGCAATGTGAATGACTATTAAGTGCTCTCCGATATGGTCTAGCAAGCCACTCAGTTCGAGGGTAATTAGGGATGGACAACATATGCTGGCCTTGTCAGTGATGTTGCTCACATCCCATTAAAGAATAATTTAAAAATATTGTGCAATACAGCAGTTAGTCTACTGCTGGAATATTGTATGCAGTTCTGGTCACTTTATTTCCATATAGAAAAGATGTGATTGCACTAGAAATGGTACAATGGAGAGTTGTGAGGACATTGCCTGGACTGGAAAATCCTAGTAATGATGAAAGATTGAATAGGCTCGGGTTCTTTCCCCATGGGACATCCTAACACTTGCTGTACCTGAAATGAAATATCGCCATAGTCCCAGAGGACAATAGGCTGCTCTCCCCTCAACTACATACTAATTTTGTGTGATTCATGGACCACGACAACCAGATCCCTCTGTACCAAGGAGTTCTGCAATCTCCCTTCATTTAAATAATATGCTGCTTTTCTATTTTTTAGATGCCAAAGTGTAGAAGTTCACATTTTCCCACGTTATACATTTTGCCCAGTCATTTACCTGTCTATATTTGCAGACTCTAGGAACGGGATTTTCTGGCCGCGCTCACCCCAAGACGGGAAAATCCCGCCCGAGGTCAACGGATCTTTGCATGGTCTGCCTCGCCTGCTACGATTTTCGTGATGGGTGGGACTGGAAAGTTCCACTCTAAATGTCCTCTTGACAACTAACTGTCCTACCTATCTTGGTGTGATCAGCAGATTTAGCTACCAGAATTTTGGCCCCTTCATCCAAGTCTTTGACATAGGTTGTAAATAGTTGAGGCACCAAAAGAAAACCATGAGGTACAATAGTTCCTGGTCCATTCTCCATAGCAATGTCCTGACCAATCAGAGTGGACTGGTCAAACAATCACTCTTTTCTCATGCAGTATAAATTGTTGGCACTCTTCTACTTGTCCTGATGAGTGTAGGATGAAAAGCTTCAACAGCACATCTGCTTTTTCAGCACTACACATTTTTCTCCCAGTGGAGTTGATTTTCATTCCCTTTAGTTTGGAAAGGAGCAGATGGCAGGGGGTAACGGTGACAAAATGGGGTAAGTGGACATGTGCCATGTTAACACTGCAATTGTGGCTGTCACTATTTTAAAAGGAGTCAACCGTCAGCTCGTTTATGAAAGTTAGAGACACTGCTTGTACCAAGTAGTTTCATTACACAGATAACCGAAAAGTTATAATGCTCTCTATAGCTATATGTGGGCAGTGTAAGGTTGGATCAAGTCTGTGTCAGGACAAGCCTTTGCTGGTATCTCTATCTCTCTCTCTCCCAGTAAATCAGTTTTTCCACTTCCTTTAATGTGCTACTTTTAAATGCTGCTCAATAAAAGAGGTTCAACTTCGTATCAGTGCCGTCTACGTCTATTCTGAGGAATGAATGGACCCTACAGAAGGCAAATGAAATTTTGGCTTCTATTTCAAGGGGAATGGAGTATAAAAAAGGGAGGTCTTGCTAAAACTATACAAGGTGCTAGTTAGACCAACAGTTCTGGTTCCTTTATCTAAGAAAAGATATAGTGGCATTGGAGGCAGTTCAGAGAAGTTTCACTAGGTTGATCACAGGTATGGATGGATTTTCTTATGAGGAGAGGTTGGCGTTCAGAAGAATGAGAGGCGACCTTCTTGAGACAGATAGGATTCTTAGGGGGCTTCACAGGCCAGATGCTGAGATGTTGTTCCCCCTGTGGGAGAGTCTAGGACCAGAGGGCATAATCTCAGAGTAAGACAGAGATGAGGATGGTTTCTTCTCTCAGAGGTTTATTTGGAATCACAAGCTTTCAGAGCACTGCTCCTTCATCAGGTGAGTGGAGGCATGGGTTCACAAACATCGCACATATAGGTAAAGACACAATTACAAGATAATTACAGACTGTAATGTGAAGAATGGTTGGAATGCGAGTCTTTACAGGTAATCAAGTCTTTACAGGTACAGACAGTGCAAGTGGAGAGAAGGATAATGGCAGGTTAAAGAGGTGTGAGTTTTCTCAAGCCAGGACAGTCAGTAGGATTTTGCAAACCCAGACAGTATGGTGGGGGTTACATGCAGTGTGACATGAACCCAAGATCCCGGTTGAGACTGTCCTCATGTGTGCGGAACTCAGCTATTAGTTTCTGTTCAGTGATTCTGCGTTGTCGTATGTCTTGAAGGCCGCCTTAGAGAATGCTTACTCGAAGATCAGAGGCAGAATGCCCTCAACTGCTGAAGTATTCCCTGACTGGAAGGGAACACTCCTGCCTGGTGATTGTCGCCCGGTGTCCGTTCATCTGTTGTCGTAGCTTCTGCATGGTCTTGCTGACGTACCATGCCTTGGGACATCCTTTCCTGCACCGTATGTTAGAATGTAAATGGTGACAACTTTGTATTGGATGTAATGTGACCAATGGCAACAAGATGTAAGGGTCAGCTGACCCAGTAAACCATGGAACCAATTGCAGCATGATGGAATAGTCAGCTGACTCACTATAAATAAAACGTGTGTAGAATTGTGGGGAGCTTGGATTGGCCCAGGGCAAGGCCCCAAGTTTGGAGTAATGATGTTTCTTTATTAAACACTTTCTTTGATTTATTAGTTGGAGTAAGTTTTGTTCTATTTTTATTGGCTGCATTTGAAGAGTTACTTCTGATGCAACATTGTTAGCAGAGGAAAACCCATCGTAGCTTGGTGCTTGTTTTTGAAGAAGTGCTACAACTATGGCAGACAGTAGAAGTAAATCAGTGGGATTAGATTGTCCCTGTCTTTTCACATACCAAACCATATCGGCAATGGAAGGCAGAAGTGAAAATGTGGACCCTTGGTACCTCGGTACCGGAAAAAAAGCAAGGTATGGCATTAGCTTTGTCACTTCAATTAGGAGCAAAGTAAGAAGCAAAGTATTTTCCCATTGGATGGCAGATGCCCAAAATAGAAAAGAAGGGCGACAGCTCCTGATACAATACTTAGATAGGTTTTACCAGAAAGGTGAGTTCTTGGAGAATTATGAAGGATGGGTGATGTTTGACAGGATTAGGAGACAAGATACGCAGTCCATGGAACAGTATATCATAGATTTTGATAGGGGCCGTAACAGGCTAATGAAATTTAATTTGGAGATTCCAGATGCAGTATTAGCCTTTAGGTTGTTGGACTGTGCATGTCTGTCGCACATGGATACTCTATTAGTAATGGCTGGGATACAATTAAGGGGAACAGAGCCCCTCTTCGATCAGATGGCAGCATCATTAAAAAGCTTTTCAGGAAACAATCCTTCCCCGCCACCTTGTTCAATGCAGACCGGAATGCCATAGCGCCCAGATGAAGGAGTCAATGGTGACTCAACTGCATGCCAGACCAAATGGTACACGAAGGCCTTTAAACAGAGACAGTTACATTAATAACAGATCTGGTGTCAAAAACGGTGATAACCGATTTGAACATGGGGAAAGAAGCAGCACATAGGAAACTGATAGAAGACGTTTAAATCGAAGGAATGCGAGAGGGATTGTGGATCACTGTTTCCAATGTGATTCCCCCATACCACTACATTGTAAACTGTCCAAAAAGAAGAAATCTGTCTTTGAAACCACATGTGACACAGAATACGTGGAAACCGACAGTGACGAGGATAAGGACCAGGAAGGCATTTGTTTCGGTGGCAGAAAAGTTGAGTTCCATAATGAGTGTTCTGATGATAGACTCTTTCAACTGTGCTGTTTTAGAGAATAGATGTCCGTCCACTGTCTGCGGCCAAGATTGGCTAAGTTGTTATTCAGGGTCTCTTGAGCATGAAGACCAAAAGAAAGTAAAAGTACAAGATACTTCCACCTGCTTTAGATTTGGAGGTGACAACACTTTAACGTCCTCCAAAAGGAAGATACTTCCCTGTAGGATTGCAGGAATCAGTTTATTTATAAGTACAGATGTAGTTTCCACTGATATATCTTTGTTGTTAAGCAGGTCTGCGACGAAGAAAGCTCAGATGACCATTGATTTGAAACAGGATAAAGCTGTGGTGTTTGGGAAAACTGTGGACCTACATTTTACAAGATCTGGCCATTATTGTCTTCCTTTAAGTGAACCGAAATTATCAGACCAAAGGATTCATGAGGCATTCGTGTCGCGAACAGACAACAGCACGATGGACAAAAAGATTATTTTGAAACTCCATAAGCAGTTTGGTCATCCAGCACCACAGAGACTGAGAGCACTGCTGCAGGATGCAGGTGTGCTGGACAAAGGGTATAATGATCTCATAGAACAAATATCAACCCAGTGTGAAATTTGCATAAAATATAGAACGACACCCTCGCGTCCAGTCATGAGTCTATCATTAGCACGAGATTTCAATGATGGTGATGGATCTAAGGATATGGGACAAGGACAAAGGCATCTATTGCACTTTGTGGACTTGGCCACCTAGTTTAGCATATCCACGGTGATTTATAGCAAAGATAAAAAGACCATTATAGATAAAATTATGACCCATTGGATTGGAACAGGATTGGGGGCACCGTCTAAATTTTTGACGGACAATGGGGGCGAATTCGCAAATGATGAGTTTCAAGATATGTGCGAAAATTTAAATATCGTAATAATGCGCACTGCAGCAGAGAGCCCATTCAGCAATGGCCTCTGTGAAAGGAATTACGCAGTTATCGAAGACATGTTGCATAAAAATTTGGCTTGTCAACCGGGCTGTAAATTACAGGTTGCATTAGCATGGACAGTGCACGCGAAAAATTCATTAAAATGGTGGAGGGGCTATAGTCCATACCAGTTGGTATACAGGAGGAATCCAAAGTTGCCGTCAGTATTAACAGATGCTCCCCGGCGCGAGAAGGGACAAGCATTAGCTCCATGTTTTCTGCACACTTAAACGCTATGCATGCAGGAAGGAAGGCCTTCATTAAGGCTGAGGTTTCAGAACAGATAAGAAGGGCCCTAAGTCGTCGCATCAGACCATCGGGGGCATACTTTGAGAAAGGGGATAGGGTGTACTATAAAAGAAAGGGCAAAAAAGAGTGAAAAGGGCCTGGGAAAGTGATAGGAACAAACACCAAGGTAGTTATAATACAACATGGCAACCAGACAGTGCGAGCCCACTCTTCGAGGGTAGTGGGAATTGGGTATGAATTTGGAGCATCTGAGAAAGATGAAGAGCAATCAACAATAGATGAGGGGGAATCTGATGATCAACAAAGTACCAGTGAAGCAGGGGATGAAGCTGCTACTTCAAAGGTTCAGCTACCCAAAGTAGGCACAGTGGTATCATACAAAACCGAAGAGTCAAGCGAGTGGAGGGAGGCCACTATAATTGGGAAAGCAGGAAAGGCCTCAGGAAAGTATGAACACTGGCTCAACATCCAAGGGTGAGGGCAAGAAGCCAAAGCTATAGATTGGGAAAATGGGGTGGTCAGACGGAAACAAAAAAAGTGAGACCCAAGTCCTGAGGATGAGACAGTAAGCATTCGTGAACCCAGGAAAAAGTCACGAATCTGTGACCGAAGGTGTGTCAACAGAGAACAGCGGTCTGAAAGTAGCAGCCCTGACAGAAACAGACACGGCAGTAGAGGCTGGAGTTTAACGAGGAAGGCTAGGAATCAAACCAATGATAGGAATGGGAGTAGAAGGCCCATGATCAGGGAGGGAGTATTGATAGCTGCAAACCAAATGGAACTCACGGAAGTTAGAGAGGCCAAACAAAGGAAGCTGGAGAGTTGGAAGGAATTTGGGATGTACACCAAGGTACCAGATGAAGGGCAGCCTGCTTTGCCCCATAGGTGAGTTTGCACAGAGAAAGTTTTGCAAGATGGAACGTATAAAGCTAAAGCCAGATTAGCAGCCCGTGGGTATGAGGAATATTTGGATGGGAGAAACATTAGGGTTGATTCACCCACAGCAGGGAAAGTGACACTGACATTTTTTTTGCTGTTCTAGCCTCTAATAATTGGATGTGTAAATCAATTGATATCAAAGCAGCATTTCTGCAGGGCGAGGCATTTCAGAGAAAAGTTTTTCTGAGGTCACCCAAAGAAGCAGGTAATACACAGGGACATTTGTGGAAATTAAATAAATGGGTATATGGGTTAAGTGATGCATCAAGGGTTTGGTATTTCTCTGTACGATCTGTATTACTGAAGGCTGGCTGTGTCCAGTTAAAAGCAGATCCAACAATGTTTTACTGGAAGGCTGAAGGAAAATTAGCTGGAATTTTTGTGATGCACGTGGATGATTTCCTCTGGGGTGGCACAGAAGAATTTGAAAAAAGGGTCATTGAGAAGCTGAAAACAGAATTTAAAATAGGGAGTCAAGCAGCTGGTGCTTTTCGATATCTGGCTCCACAAATATCTCCATCCTCAACGATGGAGGAGCCCAGCACATCAGTGCAAAAGATATGGCTGAAGCATTCATAGCAATCTTCAGCCACAAGGGCCGAGTGGATGATCCACCTTGGCCTTCTCCAGTGGTCCCCAACATCACAGATACCAGTCTCCAGCCAATTCAATTCACTCCACATAATATCAAGAAACAGTTGGAGGCACTGAATGCTGCAAAGGCAATGGGCCCTGATAACATTTCGGCAATAGTACTGAAGGCTTGTGCTCCTGAACTTGCCGCTCCCCTAGCCAAGCTCTTCTAGTACAGTTACAACATTGGCAACTACTTTGCAATGTGGAACATTGCCTGGGTTTGTTTTGTACACAAAAAGCAGGACAAATCCAACTTGGGAATGACTGCCCCATCACTCTACTCTCATCAGTAAAGCCATGGAAGGGGTCAACAGCGCTATCAAGCTGCACCTGCTCGGCAATAGCTTGCTCAGTGACACCCAGATGGATTTTTCCAGGGTCACTCAGCTCTTGACCTCATTCCAGCCTTGGTTCAAACATGGACAAAACAGCTGAATTCCAGCGGTGAGATGAGAGTGACAGCCCTTAACGTCAAGGCTGCATTCATCCGAGTGTGGCATCAAGGAGCCCTAGCAAAACTGGAATCATTTGATTTGACTTGATTTATTTTTGTCACATGTATTAGTTCACAATGAAAAGTATTGTTTCTTGCACACTATACAGAAAGGTCAACTTAATGCGAGGTAGATCCATTCAAAAGTCTGACGGCAGCAGGGAAGAAGCTCTTCTTGAGTCAGTTCGTACGTGTACTCAGAGTTTTGTATATTTTTCCTGAGGGAAGAAGGTGGAAGAGAGAATGTCCGGGGTGCATGGGGTCCTTAATTACGCTGGCTGCTTTTGTGAGGCAGCGGGAAGTTTAGACAGTGTCAATGGATGGGAGGCTGGTTTGTGTGATGGACTGAGCTTTGTTCATGACCCTTTGTAGGTTCTTGCTGTCTTGGGCAGAGTAGAAGACATAGCAAGTTGTGGTACAACCAGAAAGAATGCTTTCTATGGTGCACCTGTAAAAGTTGATGAGAGTCGTAGCGGACATGCTAAATTTCCTTAGTCTTCTGAGAAAATAGAGGCATTTGTGGGCTTTCTTAATAATAGTGTCAGCATGGAGGGACCAGGACAGGCTGTTGGTGACCTGGACACCTAAAGACTTGAAGCTCTTGGCTATTTCCACTCAATGGTTATCAATCAATGGGTATGAGAGGGCAAACTCTCTGCTGTTTGGCGTCAAACCTGGCACATAGGAAGATGGTTGTGGTTGTGGAGGGTTAGTCATCTCAGCTCCAGGACATCTCTACAGGAGTCCCTCAGGGTAGTGTCCTAGGCCCAGCCATCTTCAGCTGCTTCATCAATGACCTTCCCTCCATCATAAGGTCAGAAGTGGGGATGTTTGCCGATGATTGCACAATGTTCGTCACCATTCACAATTCCTCAGATACTGAAGCAGTCCATGTTCAAATGCAACAAGATCTGGACAATATCCAGGCTTGGGCTGACAAGTGGCAAGTAACATTCGTGCCACACAAATGCCAGGCAATGACCATCACCAATAAGAGACTCTCTAACCACCGCTCCTTGACATTCAATGGTGTTTGTTACCATCACTGAATCCCCCACTGTCAACATCCTTGGGGTTACCATTGACCAGAAACTCAACTGGACTTGCCATGCAAACACAGTGGCTACAAGAGCAGGTTAGAGGCTAGGAATACTGCAGCGAGTAACTCACCCCCTGACTCCTCAAAGCCTGTCCACCATCTACTAAGCACAATTTTTAAAAAAAGTTTATTTATTAGTCACAAGTAAGGCTTACATTAACACTGCAATGAAGTTACTGTGAAAGTAGGAGTCTGATGGAATACTCTCCACTTGCCTAGATGGCTGCAGCTCCAACAACACTTGAGAAACTTGACGCCATCCACAAATATCCACTCCCTCCATCACCGATGCTCAGTAGCAGCAGTGTGTACTATCTACAAGATGCACTGCAGACATTCACCAAAGATCCTGAGACAATACCTTCCAAACCCACGACCACTTCCATCTAAAGGACAAGCACAACAGATACATAGGAATACCACCACCTGCAAGTTCCCCTCCAAGCCACTCACCATCCTAACTTGGAAATATATTACCATTCCTTCGCAGTCGCTGGGTCAAAATCCTGGAATTCCCTCCCTAATGGCATTGTGGGTCAACCCACAACATGTGGACTGCAGTGTTTCAAGAAGACAGGTCACCACCATCTTCTCGAGTGCAACTAGGGATGGGCAATAAATGCTGGCCAGCCAGTGACGCCCATGTCCCACAAATGAATGTTTAAAAAAATCAAGAAATGCAAAGGCTATGGGCCCTGACTTGGGGTTTGCTACAAGTCAGGATGCCCCATAACTAGCCGCATCCCTAACCAAATCACTCCACTATGGCTATAACATTAATATGGGAAATTGCACAACAATGTCTTGTCCACAAAATGCAGGACAAATGCGACCTGGCCAATTCTCACCAGATCAATCTACTCTTGATGATTGGCAAAGTGATGGAAAGGGACCATTGACAGTGGCATCAAGTGGCACTTACACAGCAACACTTGCTCACTGACACTCAGTTTGGGTTCTGTCACTCAGCTTCTGACCTCATTACGGCCTTGGTCCAAATATGGATAAAGCAGCTGAACCCAAGAACTAAGGGGAGAGTGACCAGCGGTTGACATCAAGACAGATTGTGTGTAGAATCAAGGAGCCAAGCAGAATTGAAATCAAAGGGAATCAGGCAGAAAACCCTGGTTGTTGGAGGTCAAACATCTCTCCCAGGACATCACCTGCAGGACTTCCGCAGGGTAGTATTCCAGGCCCAACCACCTTCAGCTGCTTCATCAATTACCTTCCCTCCATTTTAAAGTCAGAAGTGGGGATGTTTGCTGATTGCACAATCTTGGGCACCATGGCTCCTCAGACAGTGAAGCAGTCCATCTCCAAATGCAGCAAGACCTGGACAAAATTCAGACTTGGTCTGATAATTGGCACCAACATGTGTGCCACACTCATGCCCAGCAATGATAATCTCCAACAAGAGGGAATCTAAACACCTCTCTTGACTATCAATGGCATTACCATCTACATTAAACATTCACATCCTCCACCATCGACACACAGTGGCAGCAACACACCAACGCCTCTTCGATAGCATTTTCCAAAACCATGACCTCTACCACCTAGAAGGACAAGATCAGCAAAAGCATGGGAACACCACCACCTGCAAGTTCCCCACCAAGCAATACACCATCCTGACTTGAAACTATATCGTCATTCCTCCATTGCCATTGGGTCGAAATCCTACAACTCCCTCCCTAACAACACTCTGGGTGTACCTATACCATGTGAACTGGAGTAGTTCAAGAAGGTAGCTCACCACCACCTTCTCAAGGACAATTAGGGATGTGGTGCATATACTGGCTACCGAGGAATGAATAGATAGAAAAAAAAACTTACTCCTACTCCTGATATTGAAGTATTGGGTGTGATTGATACACATTTTATTTTATCTTTCATCACCTCTGTAACATTACAATCCCATCGGTCATCCTTGTCCCTCAGAACAGAAACCTGAATTTCACTTTTGTCAAGTTGTAAATTATCTTTCTTTTTCTGTAAAATAAACAGTTCAAAAGGCAAACAGTTAAAAAGAGCCTGAAAATAAATGATAACTGGTGCTCAACAAGTGATGAAATGAAATGCTTTTTACCATTATAGTTATCAGGAGTTGTTTGTCAAGGGTAATCATTGCAAAGTTGTAAAATTCAGGGTCCTCTTGGTACGTCACAGGGAAATATTGCTCCTTCGATCCAGACACATGGAATAACATGGTATAATTGCCAGGCCCTCCACTGTTCTGAGGAGATGGTGAGCCACAGACCCAGGTTGAATTAATAATTAAACACTCCTGTTGTACAAACAGAAAACATTGATATATGGAATAAATAACGTCAAAGATTAAATTGTGCTTTTGCATTTGATACAAAATAAGAACCAATTTCATCCAAATTACACACGTCACTCGTGATGAACTGAGGTTAAAACAGGATAATTTCAGTTACTGGAAATAAAAGAAACTTACAGCCGGCTTCTTTGGGTCTTCCTTTAACCACATCTGCATCTGTTCAACCACATCTAAATTTCTGCCTCTTATCGTTATGCTTCGGCCTCCACTGGAGAAAGCAAACCAGAGATGAGAAGGTCAAACTGCAACAAGAAATATGGCCATGAAGATCTTCTGCCTACAGTCTGGTCTTTTAACAGTGGGATTTTCTTGTATAAGATCTGAGCTTTGACAGTGGGATATTCCTGTATAGGATCTGAATCATAGAATGATAGAAACCCTTCAGTGCAGAAAGAGGCCATTTGGCCCATCGGGTCTGCACCGACCACAATCCCACCCAGGCCCTACCCTCTTATCCCTATATATTTACCCGCTAATCCCTCTAACCTACGCATCTCAGGACACTAAGGGGCAATTTTAGCATAGCCAATCAACCTAACCCGCACATCTTTGGACTGTGGGAGGAAACTGGAGCACCCGGAGGAAACCCACGCAGACACGAGGAGAATGTGCAAACTCCACACAGACTGTGACCCAAGCCAGGAATCGAACCCAGGTTCCTGGAGCTGTGAAGCAGCAGTGCTAACCACTGTGCTACTGTGCCGCCCTTTGACAGTGGGAAATTCCTGTGTAGGATCTGAGCAGAGATATTTCAATCATCGATCGTCACATTTGAGGTGCCTGAAGATTGGAGGGTGGCAAATGTTGTGCCTTTGTTTAAAAAGGGCTGCAGGGAAAAGCCTGGGAACTACAGGCCACTGAGCCCCGCATCTGAGGTGGGTAAGTTATTGGAAGGTATTTTGAGAGACAGGATCTACAGGCATTTAGAGATGCAACAACTGATGAGGGACAGTCAGCATGGCTTTGTACGTGGAAAAATCATGTCTCACAAATGTGATTGAATTTTTTGAAGGGCTAACCAAGAAGGTAGATGGGGGCAGTGCAGTTGATGCTGTCTACATGGACTTTAGCAAGGCCTTTGAGAAGGTACTGCATGTTAAATTGTTGCATAATGCTAAATCTCACGGGATCCAGGGTGAGGTAGCTAAATGGATACAAAATTGGCTTGATGACAGAAGCCAGAGGGTGGTTGTAGGGGGTTGCTTTTCAAACTGGAGGCCTGTGACAAGCGGTGTGCCTCAGGGATCGGTGCTGGGTCCACTGTTATTTGTCATTTATATTAATGATTTGGATGAGAATATAGGAGGCATGGTTAGTAAGTTTGCAGGTGACACCAAGATTCGTGGCATAGTGGACAGTGAAGAAAGTAATCTCCGATTGCAATGGGATCTTGATCAATTGGGCCAGTTGGCTGACAAATGGCAGATGGAGTTTAATTTAGATAAATGCGAGGTGATGCATTTTAGTAGATTGAACCAGGGCAGGACTTACACAGTTAATGGTAGGGCGCTGGGGAGAGTTACAGAACAAAGAGAACTAGGGGTACATGTTCATAGCTCCTTGAAAGTGGAGTCACAGGTGGACAGAGTGGTGAAGAAGGCATTCAGCATGCTTGGTTTCATTGGTCAGTACATTGAATACAGGAGTTGGGATGTCTTGTTGAAGTTCGACAAGACATTGGTAAGGCCACACTTGGAATACGGTGTACAGTTCTGGTCACCCTATTATAGAAAGGATATTATTAAACTAGAAAGAGTGCAGAAAGGATTTACTAGGATGCTGTCAGGACTTGATGGTTTGAGTTATGAGGAGAGGCTGAATAGACTGAGACTTTTTTCTCTAGAGCGTATAAGGGTGAGTGGTGATCTTATAGAGGTCTATAAAATAATGAGGGGCATAGATCAGCTCGATAGCAATATGTTTTCCCAAAGGTAGGGGAGTCTAATCCTAGAGGGCATAGGTTTAAGGTGAGAGGGGAGAGATACAAAAGTGTCCAGAGGGGCAATTTTTTCACACAGAGGGTGGTGAGTGTCTGGAACAAGCTGCCAGAGATAGTAGTAGAGGCGGGTCCAATTTTGTCTTTTAAAAAGCATTTAGGCAGTTACATGGGTAAGATGGGTATAGAGGGATATGGATCAAATGCAGGCAATTGGGACTAGCTTCGGGGTTTAAAAAAAAGGGTGGCATGGACAAGTTGGGTCGAAGGGCCCGTTTCCATGCTGTAAACCTCTATGACTCTATGACATGGAGAAAAGTTCAATTATTTGAGCTAAAATATATTTTATTTTATCTACTCAGGAAATTAACTGAAGACCTTATATTGTAAAAAAAATGACTATTATATCATTTTGATTGTTCACTTGTTAATTATTTTTAATAAATTTGACTCACATTGATACTTTAAAGAAATTCTGCTGTGATACTCTTGTCACTTCTGAAGATTTAAATGGAATCTTACCAAGATCTTACCATGAACTATTAGAAATAGTCATCAAAGCAAGCTTATTGTTTGTTCACAATGAAGCTACTTAAATGCTTCTTGGATCTCAAGGTCAAAATGGTTTGGGACTTGGGACAGAGCCCTGAGAAAGTTTTAAGGTACAAAAGGCAAAGTAATCTAACTAAGATCCAAAACAACCCAAGAACAAAACACCTCCTCCTCCTATCACCATTATACTCACCTGACCCAGGATACATTTGGGTGAATCTTTGTAATGAAAATGTTACTGACGTACTCCAGTACAGCAGTTCTGTTCGCCACACACTCCTTTTCAGAATCAAACAGTAAGCACACTGTCTTTTTACCATGGGTTGTCTTTGGTAAAACACATCTTATGGATGTACTGTTCTCGATTGTACAATTCCTCGAGCTGGTGGAGAAATATATTTTAAAACATTAATATTCTGTTTATTGTCCAAATTTCACTTATTTTGTTTTTGTGACCAGCTGTCTGAACGACTTATTCCTAGACAAGGGGAGTTTTGTTAAGTGTCCACAGATCAGCTACTTCACAGCTAGAGTAAGAATAACGCTGTCTATATTATAACAAAGATACACTAACCCTCAATACTCCACTTATCAATAACCAGACCTTTCAGGAGTGAAACTGGGAAACACTGGATCATACACAGTGATGTAAATGTGTGGCTCTCTTCTCTAAATGGAATTGATGCTGGTCAATTGTTAATTTTACATCGAGAAATTAAAGATTTTTTGTCAGCCAAAGGTATTTAGGGATTTCAGGTATAGGTCATGGATCAGTTAAGATCTTACTGAATGGGCTAAATATCCTCCTCCTGTTCCTTTGTTTGTATACCAAGTCAAAACAAATTAATAACTTCATTTAGGAAGATAGGAATTAGGAGCAGAAGTAGGTAAATTCAGCCCTTCGAGCTTGCTCTGCCATTCAATCTGATCATGGCAGATCTCTCCCTGGTCTCAAATCCACCTCCCCACCTGTTCCCCATACCCCTCTTTCCCTTTCTTAAATTAGAAATATCTCCATCCCCCTCTTGAAACCATTCAACGATTCAGAATCCACCGCGCTGTGGGGCAGCGAGTTCCATAAGTTCATCGCTCTCGACAAGAAGTAGTTCCTCCTCATCTCAGTTTTAAATCTACTGCTTCTCAACCAAAACCTGTGACCTCTTGTTCTAGATTGCCCCACAAGAGGAAACATTTGGTCTACGTTTACTTTATCAATCCCTTTTAAAATTTTATATAGCTCGATCAGGTCCCCTCTCATCCTTCTAAACTCCAGTAAGGATAAGCCTCATATGTCAACCCCTTCAGCCCAGGAATCAATCAGGTGAACCTCCCCTGAACTGCCTCGAATGCCACCACATTCTTCCTCAAATAAGGAGACCAAACCTGGACATAATACTCCAGGTGTGGTCTCACCAACACCCCATACAATTGCAACAACGCTTCTCTAATTTTATCCTTCACTCCTTTTGCAATAAATGCCAACATCCCATTTGCCTTTTTTATTACATGCTGCACCTGCGTACCGACTTTCTGCGATTCATCAACATAGACACCCAGATCCCTCTGCCCGGACACATTTGAATCTGCTTTTCATTTAGGTAATAATTTACCTTTCTATGTTGTCTGCCAAAATGGATAACCTCACATTTATCTACATTAAACTCCATCTGCCAAATTTTGGCCCATTCTCCTAGAATATTTATATCTGCGTGTAAAATTTTTATATCCTCTTCACTGCCTGCTTTCCACCTATTTTTGTATCATCTGCAAATTTTGGAATGTTACACTCTGTCCCTGCTTGCAGATGATTTATATAGATTATAAACAGTCGAGGCCCAAGGACTGACCCCTGCAGCACCCCGCTAGTTACATTTCACCAGCCAGAGAAGGACTCATTTATCCTGACCCTCTGCTTTCTGTCAGTCAGCCAATCCTCAATCCAATCTATTCGAAAGGAACAAATCGAACTACTTTTCATAGTTTACTACAATTTGCACTTACTTGGCTGTAACATAGTCACTCATTCCTTTGATGCGAATCATCGCGCTTGATCCCACATTTAGACCAGAACCAACAATGGTCACTGTGGCCCTCTGGGATGAAAACACACGTTTTGGTTCCAGAGACATAACAACTGGTTCCTGATTAAATGAAATGTTTCAAAATTATCATTTCTCTGAACAAGAAAGACTTGCATTTCTATAATACCTTTCACAATCTCAGGGTGTTCCAAATCAAAACCACTGAAACACTTCTGAAGCGCAATCGCCAAAATTCTCCTGTCTCGCCCACATTCTAATGGTAATTGTTATTATTTTTTTAATTATCAGTTTATTGCTTTGACATTGCCTTAATTTGTTCAGCAAGTTGTTTGTTTTCTTCAAAGTCAACTTTTTTGAAATTCATGTATCTTTCTGAAATTTGCTCACTGGCCCCTTGAGTGACAAAAAATGGAAATGTGACCCATACAAAAGTTCGACAGGTTTGCTTAACATCATCCAGGACAAAGCAGCTTGTTTGATTGGCACCCCTTCGATCACCTTCAACATCCACTATCAATGCGAGTTGCAGCAGTGTTTACCATCTACAAATTATAAACCAGCAACTCACCAAGGGTCCTTTATCAGCAGTTGCAAAACCCACGACCTCTACCACCAAGAAGGATAAGGAAAGCAGATGTGTGGAAACACCACCACCTGCAAGTTGTCCTATATCTTGACTTGGAACAATATCACTGTTCCTTCAGTATTGCTGGGTCAAAATCTTGGAACTCCCTCTCTAACAGTACTGTGGATTGCAGCAGTTCAACAAGGTGGTTCACCACCACCTTCTCAAGGGCAATCGGTGTAGGCAAAAAATACTGGTTTAGGCACTTCCTCTGAAAGAATTTAAAAAGTTGTTCCACCATTGGCAGCCATGCGTTCAGCTGCATTGTCCCTAAAGCTCTCGAATTCCTTCCCTAAATCTCGCGATCTCCTGACTTCTTAGGCTAGAATTGAGGAACGATCTATTTGTTATTATTTGGCTATAGCATGTGAGTAACTCCAGAAAGACAGCATTTATCACCCATCCCTAGTTCCCCTGAGAAAGTGGTGGGCCTTCTTCCTGAACCACTGCAGTCCTTGTGGTGAAGGCACTTTCACAATGGCACTGTTTTATATTATTATTCATGGTGACTGTTTACAATCTGAGGACACTTAATGCAAGGCTAGAGTAAAATCTGATTTATACTGAGGAGGGAGCACAGAGAGATGGGATGGAACCATCTTTTCTGCAGGATATTAACTTCTGTAACAAAGTGCCAACTTCATTAAATTGACCTTCATAAATTGCCCTTGGGGGAATTTGAACTCAACACCACTGGGTGACTCGTCTAACCACTAGCCTATCAGAGCCATGGACTCATCATAAAATATGCAGAAAGCATCGAACATTCTTCAGATTGGGGAGGTGATGGCCGAATGGTATTATCGCTAGACTAATAATCCAGAAACTCAGCTAAAGTTCTGGGAACTCAGGTTTGAATCCTGCCACGACAGATGCGGAATTTGAATTCAATTAAAACATTTCTGGAATTAAGAATCTATTGATGACCACAAAACCATTGTCGATTGTCAGAAGAACCCATCTGGTTCACTAATGTTCACAGTAAGAGTTTTAACAACACCCAGGATAAAGTCCAACAGGTTTATTTGGTAGCAAATAGCATTAGCTTTCGGAGCGCTGCTCCTTCGTCAGATGGAGTGGAAATGTGCTCTCAAACAGGGCACAGAGACACAAAATCAAGTTACAGAATACTGATTAGAATGTGAATCCCTCCAGCCAACCAGATCTGTTTGTAGAAACTTGATGTCTGTGTTGATATGCGCGATCTTCTTGGAGATCCTCTCCACTTGGAGCCGGCAGTTTGCGGTGTCGATGGTAGTCATGATGTGGAGATGCCGGCATCTCCACATCATCACTAATGTTCTTCAGGGAAGGAAATCTGTTGTCCTTACGTGGTCTGGCCTACATGTGACTCCAGAACCACAGCAATGTGGTCGACTCTCAACTGCCCTGTGAAATGGCTGAGTGAACCACTCGGTTTCGAGGGCTTCTAGGGATGGGCCATAAATGCTGGTCAGCCAGCAACACCCATGTCCCACAAATGAATTTTTTAAATCCTGAAATTGGTGGAAGTTGCATTCCTTGGAATGGTGATTCATTTCGAGAGCTGGAAACAAAAGCTAATCAAAGCTTTATTTATACAATTCAAACATAAAACTCTATTAACTCATAGAGTATTCCTTACCTTACAAATCCTTTTTGGAGAACAGAAAACACAGTCTGGTTTCTCGACATCACAACTGTAAACTGTTAAAACAGAAGCGTCAATACAATTGGAATGTGAAGTCCAGTGCAACAAGGAAGCTCGTACACCAGTAAGATAGGTTAGGATGGAAATATCTGCAATAGATTCATCCTTTTATTTTAAAATTACTTAACAGTGCAATGTTAATATCTTATAATTGTTTTGGAGAAGAACAAAGATTCAGTAACAAATGGACACCTTAACACATTTGCTATCAAGTTCACTGATTTTATCAATTAAGATTGTGATTGACTTTCAGGAGGTGAAATTGGTTTTCAGTGTTTGTGTAGAACGGATGAAGGCCACTGTTTAATACTCCAGCCTCCATCTTACCTCAGGCCATTATTAATGACCCCTAACCTCTCTCCGATCTCAGGCCACTGTCAATGAGCCCTAATCTCCACCTTAATTGAGGCCATTGTCAATGACACTAAATTCAAAGAGTAGGAAAATTGGCCAGGGTATAATCAGGCAGATGATTCATTATTACCCATTCTGTGCTACTGCCTGGGACCAATTTTACCCTTCAATCTTACATAATAAAAAGAAGAGCACTGACATTGTCAATTTGCAGTTGGTGAACAGATACAAATTAGAATTTTGTTCAAAGGACACAGGACTGTTGGGCTGGAACTATAAGTGGGGGGGTGTGAAAAAGTTGGTCGTGAGCCCGCCAACCTGGGGTTTCAGGCCTTTCATTGGCTTGAGGCAGGCTTTATGACCCCATCAAGACACAAGTCCTGCCTCCCAGAGTTATCAGAATTGAAGCATGCATGGGGGGGCGGGGTGGGGGATGGTTCTGCCATGAGGAATGCCATAGCATAGCTCAATATTTATGGCCCCCACCCCCACCACCTGTTTGCCAACCTGTTGCTCCTAAGGAACCATAAAAATCCAGATTGTTGACTCTGTTATGAGAAGCCAGTCATCCCGGGGTGAGGCGGGGACGTTTCAACTTACTCTCTGGATGTTAAACTAATATAACGGATTGAATGTTTGTTATAGAACCCGCCTTATTCTCAGCCCACTTCGTTAGAAATGAAAGAAAGTTGAAATGATTGCTTATAAATACTGTTATTGGTGAGCCAATGGAACAAGTCCCTTAAATTTTAAAGGATTAATATTTTATTACCTGTGATATTGTTAGGATTATCAATAATGATTCTGGAATTTTTACTGTAGACAACATTCACAGGGATTATCCTCCTTTCAACCACAAACTGCAATGAAAGCAACAATGTTCATTTAGTTAGTGATTAGATATTACTTCATGCATTTTTAATAAAATTATCAGCCGAAACAAAGGTTGGATTTTCCGGTCCTGGCAGCAGTTGGCATCATTGTAGGTGGGACGGGAAAATTTGGAGATTGGCCAAAAGTAAATTGACTTTTAAAAACCTCAAATCAGCAGTTCGGTGGATGTATAAAACCATTCTCTCAGGTCCAACACTGATCTTACAATCAAACCAGGAGAGATGTTAGGAAGCACTTCTGCATACAAACAGTGGTAGAGGTTTGGAACTCTCTTCCACAAACAGCAGTTGATGATAGATCAGTTGCTAATTTTAAGTCTGAGATAGACAAATGTTTGTTAAGCAAAGATATTAAGGGGCATGGGCCAAAGGCAAGTACATGGAGCTAGGACAGAGATCAGCCATGATCTCATTAAAGGGCAGAACAGGCTCGATGGGCTGAATGGCCTACTTCCTGTTCTTATGTTTAACAGGCGGATAAGGATGGTGGTGTCTGTCTTACCGACCTCCACCTTACAGTGACTGAGTACAAGCCTCAGACACTTCTTCCTATCTCCACTGGACCATGACCCCATTACCAAACAGCAAACCATAGGGCAGAACCTTCCCCTCAGTGCGCAGAGTGCTGACAGGGGTGAGAAATCTGGCGCGCAACTCTCCAGCTGAATTTGTCTCTCCAGATTTTAATGTTTTCTGTGGAAAGAAAATCCGGGGGCATGGTTTTTGCCGTCAATGTGATGGGGCGGAGTCTGATAGAGCTGGTAAAAGGGGGATTCCCTCCACAGGCAATGCGGCAACCCCCCTTCCAATGTGGCTTCCCAGAGGGCCTGCCCTGGTCAGGACACTGCTCAGGCATGTCCCTCTCCCCCCCCATTGGGGCTATACTGACCTAAGCGCCCCAGTGATTTCCCTGCAACAGCTTCAGGTTTGGCAGAGGCTGTAGTAAACCTCGGCACATTAGCAAAGGGGAATTCAGTACCTGGGGGATCATATGGCGAGGAAACCCTATAAATGTAATTACATTTATTTAAATGTATTTAAATGAATAAGCGGGAACCTCATTGCATCACCAGCGAGGGGTGGGGAAAATCCAAGAATGAGGTCTCGCCGACGGGATTCTTGTCCCCGCAGTCTCGTGGGATTTTCAGCCGGTGTTGCCATTTTCGCCCACGGTAAATGCCAGCTGAAAACCCCCCCATTGTTTCCAGGCAGCATGGTGGAACAGTGATTAGCACTGCTGCCTCACAGCGCCAGCGACCTGAGTTCGATTCCCGGCTTGGGTCATTATCTGTGTGGAGTTTACACATTCTCCCCGTGTCTGCATGGGTTTCCTCAGGTGCTCCGGTTTCCTCCCACAATCCAAAGATGTGCAGGTTAGATGGATTGGCCATGCTCAATTGCTCCTTACTGCCCCAAGGCATGTAGGTTAGGGGGTTAAGCGGGGTAAATATGTGGGGTTATGGGGACAAGATGTTCTACCAGAGAGTTGGTGCAGACTCAATGGGCCAATTGACTTCCTTCTGCACTGCAGGGATTCTATGATTCTATACATCCATTTGGAAATTTCTTATTTCCTCATTGCAACTTCTTATCCCACCTATTTAAGTCTCATCTGCAAATCTGGCTGTAGTACCTTCTATCCCTGCATCCAAGTCATTAATATAGATTGTAAATAGTTGGGGCCCGAGGATCGACCCCTGTGGCACCCCATTAGTTACATCTTGCTCACCAGAAAAAGACCCATTTATCCCGACTCTCTGCCGTCTGTCAGTTAGCCAGTCTTCTATACCAGCTAATAAATTACCCCTAACCCTGTGTGATCTTACCCGTGTATGGACCTTCTGTGCGGCACTATCAAACGCCTTCCTGAAGTCCAGATATACATAGAAACATAGAAACCCTACAGTGCAGAAGGAGGCCATTCGGCCCATCGAGTCTGCACCGACCACAATCCCACCCAGGCCCTACCCCCACATATTTACCCACTAATCCCTCTAATCTATGCATCCCAGGACACTAAGGGGCAATTTTTAGCATGGCCAATCAACCTAACCTGCACATCTTTGGACTGTGGGAGGAAACCGGAGCACCCGGAGGAAACCCACGCAGACACGAGGAGAATGTGCAAACTCCACACAGACAGTGACCCGAGCCGGGAATCGAACCCGGGACCCTGGAGCTGTGAAGCAGCAGTGCTAACCACTGTGCTACCGTGCCGCCCTGTACTACATCTACAGGATCCCCATTATCCACTTGGCTTGTTACACTGTCGAAGAACTCGAGCAAATTAGTCAAACATGTTTTACCTTTCACTAAATCATGCTGACTCTGAAGAGTTGCATTTTGACTTTCCAAATGTCCTGTTATTGCTTCCTTTACAATGGATTCAAATGATTTCCCAACAACAGATGTGAAACTAACTGGTCTATAGTTTTCTACTTTCTGCCTCCCTCCCTTTTAGAATACATTCATATTTTTCCAATCCACTGGAACCTTTCCTGCCTCCAGGGAATTTTGGAATATTACAACCAATGGATCCACTATCTCTGCTGTCACTTCCTTTAAGACCCGAGAATGTAGGCCATCAGGCACTGGGGACTTGTCTGCCTTCAATCCCAATAGTTTGATATTCTGGGAAATGGTTTGTTCATACTAACCTGAGAATTATTTGAAGAACAGAATTAATAGAAAAAGAGTATGCATTAAAGCCATATGCTTGGAAATTTCAAAAAGCCTTTGAGATGGGACCATTTGAAGAGGGCATATCACTGAATGGGCGGTAAAGGAAGCAGAGGGGGTGGTAAAGGGAACTAATTCAGATGATAAGTGGTATTTCATAACATCAGTACTGGAACTTCTATTATTCAGAATTTGTATTAATGTTGGATTTAGTAATAAGGTGATGCACCTAAAAGTGAGGAAGAATACAAAAATACATCAGAAAATATACTCATTGGGTAATTTAACTTGATTACATGTCAGGTAATATGGCAAGAAAACAGAAACATTGGGGTAAATCTTCCGATCCCACTTGCTGCGGGAATGGCTGGAGGCGGGACGGACAATTTAGTGAACGATTGAAAGATCTGTTGACCTTGGGCAGGGGTTTCTGATGCCCAGGCAGGCGGGAGCAAAAGATTGGGTAGAATTAGGTGCCCATTGGGTGGAATTCTTTCATCTGGGGTCTAAGTCCCATGGCAGGGGCGGAAATCTTTGTATATATTTTTATACATATGTGTGTGCATGTGCATGGCTTTAAACAGACGGGATTCTCCGGCCATGCGCGCCCCAAGACCGGAAATTCCCACCCGAGCTCAACAGACCTTTAAATGGTCTGCCGAATTTCCTGTCTCATCCGCTACGATTCCTGTGGTGGGCGAGACAGGAGATTTTCGACCTACGTGTCTGCATGATACATAGAAATCATAGAAACCCTACAGTGCAGAAGGAGGCCATTCGGCCCATCGAGTCTGCACCGACCACAATCCCACCCAGGCCATATCCCTACATATTTTACCCACTAACCCCTCTAACCTACGCATCTCAGGACACTAAGGGGCAATTTTAGCATGGCCAATCAACCTAACCCGCACATCTTTGGACTATGGGAGGAAACCAGAGCACCCGGAGGAAACCCACGCAGACACGAGGAGAATGTGCAAACTCCACACAGACAGTGACCCGAGCTGGGAATCGAACCCGGGACCCTGGAGCTGTGAAGCAGCAGTGCTAACCACTGCGCTACCGTGCCGCCCATAATGTTCATATTCTCCTTTTAAAACTTCAGAACATCCCAAGTGTTTAAAAGCCAATTAAACAGTTATCAAATGTAGTAATATTGTAAGATAAGAAACGCTGCAAATAATTTGTACACAGCAAGATCCCACAGACAGCAGTGAGAAGATCATTTTTTTTAGGTGTTAGTTGAGTGACGAATATTGCCCAGATTACTGTGGAGAATTTTCTTCCCCTTTTAAATAGTGACACAGGATCTTTTACTTTCACCTAAAGGAGCCGACGATGTCCAAAAAACATCACTTCTGATAGTGTAGCATTCCCCTCAGTATTGCACTGGAATGCCAGTTTGGATTATTCACTCAACTGTCCATCCACATTCTCTCCAATACTTAAAGTAATATCGTTTGCAAAGCCTTTAGTACTCGAATTACACCTGGCACCATGATCATTGGATCATTGTGCACAGCAGACCTGGGCTATCTCTGTTATGTATGTAGTTGGGGTGTTGTGCCCTTTTAAGGGAATGTATCAGGTGACCCGGGGGAACAATCTTAACCCTTGGGGGAGTTAGTCTTGGACTGACTGTGCACCTGTTAGGATGTTCAATAAACAGTCCCTTGATTGAATTATACCGACCTACGTCGCAGTCTTTTTTATAGTTTATAATTAGACCCAAACATTATAATTGGTGACGAGACTGAGTCACAGCCAACAGGCAGCGTACTACCGCTGTTTTTCAGAAGGAGGAGAAGATCGGATATCACCTGACTTTGAAATAGCACGGATTGAAGAGGTAGCATAGTAGACTTGCAGGGAACAGGCCTAAGCGTCAAGGGAAGCAGTCATGGGGGAACTTGGGTTGCAGTCAATGGCTAGGTTAAAGCCAGGAGTACCAAAATCGTTGTGGAGAGCGGTTGCGAAGGGAAATCAAGCTGTGGTCAACAGAGAAAAATAGTGAGAGGATCACTAGCACAGTCAGTGAGGGAGCGGCTGACATGAAGAGCGTGAAATGAGGGGACTTGGGCTGCAAGAGGCTACTGAAACACGAGTGGGAAAATAAAATGACGGGTCAATTCGGAGTGATAGGATCGTTTAATGAAGAGGCAGAAAGTTGGACCTTGTACACCAAAAATTTTAATTCTATCTGAAAGCAAATAAAGTGGAGAAAGACCTGGTGGCAGTTTTTCTGAGCACCATCGGAAGCAGGACTTTTGCAATCCAAGGAATCTGCTGCAACCAGCAAAACCCATGGAGACAACTCTTGGGAAACTGTATGAGGTGTTAGGAAACCATTTTGCAACCAAGCCACGAATGATTGCGGAACGTTTCCATTTTTATAAACGGGCACAGCAAGCACATCTGTCCAAAGAGTTAACGTGTTGGACTCGAGAAGCTCAATGTCACATTTGTAAGTGGGTGGGTCATATTGCCCAAAATTGCCAGGCACAACCCAAAGAGAAGGGGAGCCGAAAAGAGACAAACCAGAGGAAAATGCACAAGGTACTAGCCAGGAAGGAGACTGGGAGTCAGTCGAATCCGTAGAGGAAGCAGAAGAGCCAAAATCAGTTGAATTTTAGTTAAACATCCTATTGGTATGGGGTGAAGACGATTGATTTATGGTCCTTCCCAATTAGAGGGGAAGACAATTAAGATGGTAATGGATACAGTGGTGTTGCTGATTCTTGATTCAGTGTATAAGGAAAATTAAGGACATTTGCATTGAAGCCTGCCAGGATTATTTTATCTACATAGATGGAACAAGTGGTGACACTGAAGGACTACATACTGGCTAAAGAACAGCTAAGGGATCACTGTGCAGAGTTGCCACTGAACTGAGTTAAACGAGACTACCCTGCCATTATTTAGATCCTCCTGGTTTCCAAAAATTGAAGTTAAATTGGGGCATCATTAATAGGCTGGCAGACTCAAAACCAAGTCTACAAGATGTCCTGGACAAGTATAAAGATGCGTTCAAGAGGACTCTGGGAGAAATGAAAGGGGTCAAAATTATGAATTCAGCTGAAGTCAGAGGCTTGTCCACGCAGCCTGAAGACACGTCCAGTGCTGTAAGCCATCCGGTCTCAAGTGGAAGTAGAACTTGAATGGCTGGTGAACATAGGAATGTTGGAACCAGTAACCATCAGTGAATGGGCCACTCCAATTGTTCAAGTTTTAAAAACAGATGGCACTGTTAGAATCTGTGGTGACTTTAAAGTCACAGTTAAGTCAACCCAGCACTGTATGTGGTTCAATACACACTTCCCCTCATTGAGAATCTGTTCAGTGGACTTACAGGGGGAAAGAAGTTTTCAAAGTGGACCTGTCACAGGGTTATTTAGAAATGGAGATCGCGGAAGAGTCCCAGCCACTGCAGATGATAGTGACACACCGGGGGCTTTTCTGCTCCTTCCCTTTGGCATCACGTCGGCAATGGCTCTATTCCATGGATCAAATATTAAGTGGCTTGCCAGGGGTCCAGAATTATCTGTATGATCTTTCGATGACAGGCTCCACCGAAGAGAAGAACCTGGAAGAAACCCTCAAAATGGTTGCAGGAGCACAGCCTGCAAGTAAAAAAGGAGAAATGTGATTTCGTAAGAGACTCCATCAAATACTTGGGCCATGTCATTGATGGTGAATGTCTACACAAGGCATCCAAGAAGATGGAGGCCATCATGAAGGCCTGTTGACCACAGAACGTATCTCAATTACGATTGTTCTTGGTGAACTACTATGGCAAGTTCGTGCCAGATCTGGCAACTCTGTTAAAACCGCTACATCGGTCGCTTGGAAAAGGACGGCTGTGGAAATGGGGTGCAAGGAGGCTTGCTGGGAGGTGATAAAAGCCTTCAGGAGGTCAGAAGTGTTAACGTATTTCAATCCAAAGTTGCCACTGCAGTTAATCTGTGCGCTTCGCCTTACGGGGTTGGTGCAGTACTGTCGCCTATTTTGTCAAACGGAGAGGAAAGAACAATTGCCTTCGCTTCGAGGTCTTTGACAAAGATGGAGAAAAATTATGTCCAAGTCGAAAAAGAAGGATTGAGCATTATTTTCTCTGAAGTTCACACATTTCCTTTACGGTGGGCATTTTGTGCTGCTGACTGACCACAGGCCACTAACCACCATTACTAAGCTGTATATGGGGATATACAAGAACATAAGAAATAGGAGCAGGAGTAGGCCATCTGGCCCTTCGAGCCTGCCCCGCCATTCAACAAGATCATGGCAATATTCAGGGGATATATATGCCATCAAGGGCGGCAGCACACCTACAGACATGGGCACTGGCTCTATCAGCCTACTCCTTTGAGATAAAATACTGACAATCAGAGAAGCATAGCAAAGCTGTGCCTCTATCAGGGGAGAAAGATGTTCCAGATTGGAATCTAAAAACATGAATTTCTCCCAGGAAGACAAGGTGTTGGTGTCTGCGTCCCAGGTGTGGAATGCTACCCGGAATGACCCAGTTTTAAAACAAGTGGTGGACTTAGTCCTGAGAGGGAGGACCAGCCATAGAGACCAGCCAGATTTACATCCCTACTGTCAAGGCGGTGGGAATTGTCTATACCAGATGGATATCTATTGTGGGGGATGAGAATTATCATTCCTCCCCCGTTAAGAGGAAACTGGAACAAGTGCATCGTGCAAATGAAGGAGATAGCCAGGAGCTATTTTTGATGGCCGAATGTAAACTCCTAGATTGAGGAGAAGGCAAGATCTTTCCAGTCCTGAGCATTAGTAAGGAAGGCGGTGTCCTTGTTGCCCCTGCACCCATGTGAATGACCTAATCTCTGTGGCAGTGGATTCACGTAGATTTTGTAGGTCCAGTAGAAGGACAGATGTTATTGGTGGTAGCGGATGCCCACTCCAAGTGGCCCGAGGAGGCAGCCATGAAGTCAGTGTCAGTGGAAGCGACGGTAGACCGACTCAATGAAATATTCGCCAGATTTGGAAATCCTGAATACGTTGTGAGTGACAATGGACCACAGTTGGTAGTGAAGGAGCTCAGGGGCTACCTTGACCACCATGGAGTCAGACAGGGGAGGTCGACTCCGTACCACCCGACAACAATTAGCCAGGCGAAGAGATTTGTCCAAGCCTTGAAGCAGGTGTTGATCGCTTCACAAAGGGAGAGTTCACAAGGACAATGAATAATCAGGTTCCCCAGCATGTACTGTAACACCACACATGACAACCCAGAAGAGGGCCTGGAGGAGGCACGCGCACCAGCTGGTTGCACTACCGGGGGAGGGTCCAAGGAAAACAGAAACCGACCTGATGGGGAAGCAACTCATGGATTCATCGAATCATAGAATCCCTACAGTGCAGAGTGCAGAAGGAGGCCATTCGGCCCCTTGAGACTTCATCGACCACAATCCCACCCAGGTCCTATTCCCGTAACCCCACATATTTACACTGCTAATCCCCCTAACACTAGGGTCAATTTAGCATAGCCAATCAACCTAACCCACGCATCTTTGGACTGTGGGAGGAAACTGGAGCATCCGGGGGAAACCCACGCAGACACGGGAGAACGTGCAAACTCCACACAGACAGTGATCCGAGGCTGGAATTGAAGCTGGGTCCCTGGTGCTGTGAGGCAACAGTGCTGCCCTAGTTGAAAAGCAGGAGCTTCTGGAAATTTGAGAAAGCTCCTGAGACAGGAGACGATTGTCTAGAAACTGCCATCCCACAGAAAGACTAATTATGTCAATGTAGACACTGATTGGATGTCTTGCTTAAGGAGGTGGAGGTCGTTTTCCATGTTTTCCTGTATATAGTTCTGACTTTGTACATATGTTGGGTTCAATGCTCACATAATATTTAAAATGATGTATATATGTTATTAATGGGATGTTATGTATGGAGGTGGCGTGTTACGTACCTTTAAGAGAGCGGGTCAGTTGACCCTCGGGAACAAGCTCCATCCAGGGTGGAGCTTGGGGGAGTCAGTCTTGGGCTGACTGTGCAACTGTTCAGATGTTCAATCAACTGTTCCTTGTTTTAATTATACTGATCGACCTCATGGTCTTTTTATAGTTTATAATTAAACCCAAACATGATAATCTCAAATCCAGATTAACACCCCTGCACATGGAGGAAGATACCATATTTAGTTGTAAAATGTTGAATTCAAAGCCATGTTGATAGAAGTAATTGCGTAGCTAAAAGGAAACTCAAAATGTGTTCCCCACACTGACACCAACACTGGCAAACGAATATGACCTTTCATCCTTCAAAACAAATGGAAGTTCCTCGTTCAATCATGAAGCAGATTTATATTTTACTGAACATGGTGTGACAGTGGAAGACCGAGGGGCTACCGAGAAAGTGGATACCCATCCACAAGAAAAAAAAACTTTAAATTAATTAATGCAACACATGATGCTGACCTGAGGCCTGACACATTGGATGGTAGAATTGTCGATCCACTTGGCCACTTGTGAAATCCCATCAAACGTACAATTCAGGTCAATATTAGAGTCCTAGAAAACAGTGCAATGTGAAGCTTCTTCAAAGATTTATCTTTTATAATGCAACTCTTTATTCCATTATTAAGGAAATATTGGCAGAACATTTAGAAAATCATAATACAATTAGGGAGAGTCAACACATAGTTTAATGAAAGGGAAATCCTGTTTAGCAAATTTATTAGAGTCTTTGAGGATGTAACAAGCTGGCTGGATAAAGGCAAACCTTTATCTAAAGGGGAAGTAGAAGTAATGTATTTAGATTTCCAAAAGGCATTTGATAAAATGCCATATAAAGGTTTACTGCACTTAACATCTCATGGTGTCAAGGGTAATCTATTAGCATGGGTAGTGGACTGGCTAACTAACAGGAAACAGAGAGTGGAATTTAAAGCCTGCTCGCCTGGCAGTGGGTCTGGAGGGTTCAGGGTAGATATTCCATAGCTTTCCCACTTCTCCGCAGTTAAAAGGAGTGCAGGAAAGCTTGTGGGTAGCCTTCTACCCAGATGGTAATTGAGGTCCATAAGTGGGCAATTAATGCCCATTTTGTGCAGCTACAATCATCCTTAACACTCCCCACATAAACACTGCAATAAATGCCTATTATGCCCATTTAGGGGCCCTTACCCCAGCGTTACTGGTATTGAGTTCCCTTGCTGGACTTTGGCGGGAGCGGGGGCTTCCTTCATTTATAGGCACTCAGTGCCTGATTGAGGGATCAGGCAGTGGGAAAGGGTTAGCTCTCAGTGAGCCCCTTCACTCTTTCTTCTGACCCCCTATTTCCCATCATTAACTAGCAAAACCATACCCCCTCTGTGGCCTGGGCCCTCATAGATCCTAGGCCTCTGGTGGGTACATTACCAGCAGCTGCCACTGCCCGCAGTTGTGCTGACTGTCAGTGGAGTGTTACCAGTTTCTGATTGGCTGGCAGCTCTCATTGCCTGAGATTTCAGTCCTGGGGTCCTAAATCCCAGGTAAAGCCCCTTCAGGGCAGCTAGGCACCTGATCGACACATTATTTACACTGAGACGATGAGAGGCTCCTGCCTGTTCTCAGAATGGTGGGCAGGACCCCCATCTCCAGAGGTAAATTCCACCCACGGCGTCAAGATAAATGGGCCATTTTCAGGTTGGCCCAATCAGTGCTGGGATCTCAACTATTTACAATTAATGACTTGGATAAAGGGCAGATGATATTGTAGCCATATTTTCTGAGGATAGAAAGATATGTAGAAAAGTAAGTTGTGAGGACACAAGAGCCCAGATTCTCCTCTCTTGTTTTTGGTGGGCGGGAAAGCAGTTGAAGGTGAAGAATCCAATGGGAGACTCCAAACGGCATTTACACCAGCAGGATTTCCCATTCAAACTGTCCCGCCCCCTGCCAATGATGTAATGGAGTTCCTGCCATGAAAGGTTGGGAACCCGATTACCATACGTTAATATCTCATGATCGGGCTGCCCTGCCCTATTATTCCCCCTATTAGGACTAGCACATGATCCCATGTGCTGCTCCCATGATCTTTTACCTTTGCACAGAAACAAATGCAACATTGCAACTTGTACCACTCGTAGGGAGTTCTAGCCCTCAACCAGAGCCGGCAAATACACCCTGGCTACTTCTTAAAGAGTTATTCAGAAGATAGATGGCATTGGAAGTCGAAAAATTACCCCTGAACTTTCTGAGCCTACACGATCAATATTAACTAAACACTTGAAAAGTGACTGAACATAAGATCAGTTCTCAGTAGTAAAGTCTCGCTTCTCTCACTAAGCACAGTGTTCCCATTATAGCAATGAAGTGGAGAAAAACATAACGATGGGGACCTGACACATAAAATGGCTGCCTGGCACATAAAAAGGTTACCTGGGAGAGAGACATTAAACAGGCATTGACTTTTAGCGCAGACAACTACTTGAAATTAAAACATGCAGGACAGACAGTTATTTAAAGTTAAATATGCAGGAATCAGATACTGCAGGAAGCCAGTGAGAGCTTGAGGCACTTTAAAGATAAGGACAAACCTAGGACAATAAGGACTGATAAAGAGATTAGCCATAAATGGGAACGGGAATACATAAATGCAGGAAAACCAATTACTGTATGTATAGACCGAAACTAAATCATTGATAGTCACTGAAGGAGGAAATGTATCCATTCTATGAAACAATGCAATGCTAAAAGCCAATATCTGTATATGTCTAGCTGTAACGATGTGTTAACTATCGATCCTACTCAGCTATAACGATGTGTTAAATGGCTAATGTCCGGATTATCCATTGTCTGAAAAGTATAAAAATGAACCACACCTATTGTATCATTGAGAGAAGGTAGCTGCTAAAGTACTGCGGAGTGCCAGTACCTTTCTCCACGAAGCTTCGTTAAATAAAACTGTATTGTTGAGCCTCCAGTCTGACTCCGGTGGTAATTTTCCCACAACAGCAACAAACTTGAATTTATCAAATCGTGTTGTCAGCAGTTAGCAACCTGGCCAGTCTGAATATTATTAAATTGATTCTTGGGATGTGAATGGCAAGGTTGGCATTCATTTCCCATATTCAGTTGCTCAGGTTTCTTCTTGAATATCTGCTGTTGATTTATTTTGCAATTTCTTCCGTCCATTTAAGTAACTTGCTAAGCCACTTTCAGATGTAACCATATGGGGGTCTGCACATGTGGCAGAATTCCTTCATTAAAGGACATTAATAAATCCTTCAGTTTTCCACAACTATTCTGAACTTAAACAATGATAAACAATAATAATAGTTATTTAAGATGCGAAAGACCTCATTCTCAGTGCAGTCCTAAAGACTATATCCAGTTTAATGTCGGTCATCAGCCGTACTCCCGACAATTAAAATTAATCAATAACTGCGATAGGGGCCAATGATCTCGAAATTGCAGTACAATCATGTTTGGATTGGAGGGTGGCCATTTAGATTGCGGAGATGGGAGCTGGCAATCGGGCATGGAGCTGGGGTTATTGGTAAGATGGGCGTGGGTTTCAGCAGTGGGTGGCAGCATCCCAAATCAATTTAAAGAAATGGAAATTAAAATCAAGGCTTTTTCTACAATGGGCAGTTGATGCAAGATTTACACTGTGGCAGCAAGTTGAAAATCTATCTCTGGGGTAGAAATTGCTCAGTCTGTGCCCAGATTTTGGGTGTAAAATGAGTGCAACATTGATCCAGTGTCCTCAGGCGTTTGTTCCATTGACAAACCCTAACAGTGTTCTGGACAGCCATCTAAAAGTGGCTTGGGACCTCTATTAATTCTGGGCCTACCCCTGGGTATTTGTTATCCATGGGTTTGCTGGATGAGAGTCTTTGTACATATTTTACATTAGCAAAGAGCAATACAGAGATGTCAGCTGTTTCGACATCTGCAGGAACTTTATTTACAAAGTTTATACAGAGCATTACAATGTCTACTTTCTTATGCTTCTAGCACAAGGTTCATTCTGTGGATTTTATTTAATGGTGGCACAGTAGCATAGTGGTTAGCACTGCTGCCTCACAGCACCAGGAAGACGGATTCAATTCTGGCATCGGGTCACTGTCTGTGTGGAGTCTGCATGTTCTCCCCGTGTCTCCATGAGGTTCCTCCGGGTGCTCCGGTTTCTTCCCATACTCCAAAGATGAGCAGGTTAATTGCCCATGATAGATTGCCCCTTGGTGTCAGGGGGATTAGCAGGGTAAATACATGGGGTTACGGGGATAGGGCCAGGGTGGGATTGCTGTCAGTGTAGGCTAAACCAATCAAGCACAATAAGTGCCAGACTCTCATAAACACAGAACAATTAAACACAATTGTCACACACACTTACAGAAATTCTAATACAATTGAGTTAGTATTTGGGTGACAGAATGCAACTGAACGAATTCCATTTTCCTATAGACTTGCGACTGGATTGTATGTGGGATTTCACTGCACCTTTCATCACTGACAATATCAGCCAAGCACATTTCATCGTGGGCCAAGGTATTAAGTAAGTTTAACAGGGAATCAAATAGTGTTCTGTAGCAATATAGCTGAGACTACAAATTGTCCAATACACTTGACTGGGGAAACTGGATTGACTGGATTGCTCGTCAGAGAGCTGACATGCACAAGATGGGTTGAGTGGCCTCCCTCTGTGCTGTTTAGACTGTGACAATGAGTCTTGATCAAGAATGCCACACAGAAAAGGCCTCTTGGAATTCTTTTCACAGAATTTAGCAATCTTCCTCCTCAGCAAAAAATAAAAAACAAGTCATCCTATAGATTATGTTATGAGTCCATGAAGCAGAATTCCTTCTTGTGCACAAAGCTAAGAGGAACCAGCTTACTGAAACAGGAAATGTTGGTTAAAATTTGTAACATCTGTGAGGAGCAGACATTTATTTTGAAGGCCATGCCTGTCAGTCAGGGGTGATTGAGGGTTGCAATATACAACAGCTGGGTCTGAGTCTCTATTTGACAATTCTTTTCATCCATTTGTAACATCAAAGACAGGCATTTCTTGTTCATCTCCAGTTGTCCAGAAAAGGCAAACAGGTACCTTCTCAAATACTGTAGTCTGAAGTGAGGAAGCTGGGAGCTGCCACAATGGATAAGGAGCATTGAAGGAAGGGTGACTAATATCCAGCTTAGAAGGGGTTGTGAGTTATACAGTCATACAGCGCAAAAAAGACCCTTTGGCCCATCGAATTTGCACTGACAATAACTACCCCTAAAGGTGCGCTAATCCCATTTTCCTGCACTTGTACCGCATTGTATAAATGCGAAGTGATGCATTTTGGAAGGAATAATGTAGGGAGGAGTTATACAATAAATGGCAGAGTCATCAGGAGTATAGAAACACAGAGGGACCTAGGTGTGCAAGTCCACAAATCCTTGAAGGTGGCAACACAGGTGGAGAAGGTGGTGAAGAAGGCATATGGTATGCTTGCCTTTATAGGACGGGGTATAGAGTATAAAAGCTGGAGTCTGATGATGCAGCTGTATAGAACGCTGGTTAGGCCACATTTGGAGTACTGCGTCCAGTTCTGGTCGCCGCACTACCAGAAGGACGTGGAGGCATTGGAGAGAGTGCAGAGAAGGTTTACCAGGATGTTGCCTGGTATGGAGGGTCTTAGCTATGAGGAGAGATTGGGTAGACTGGGGTTGTTCTCCTTGGAAAGACGGAGAATGAGGGCAGATCTAATAGAGGTATACAAGATTATGAAGGGTATAGATAGGGTGAACAGTGGGAAGCTTTTTCCCAGGTCGGAGGTGACGATCACGAGGGGTCACGGGCTCAAGCTGAGAGGGGCGAAGTATAACTCAGACATCAGAGGGACGTTTTTTACACAGAGGGTGGTGGGGGCCTGGAATGCGCTGCCAAGTAGGGTGGTGGAGGCAGGCACGCTGACACCGTTTAAGACTTACCTGTATAGTCACATGAGCAGCCTGGGAATGGAGGGATACAAACGATTGGTCTAGTTGGACCAAGGAGCAGCACAGGCTTGGAGGGCCGAAGGGCCTGTTTCCTGTGCTGTACTGTTCTTTGTTCTTTGTACCATATCCTTGAATATTATATTTCAAGTACTCATCCAAATATTTTTTAAAGGTTGTAAGGTTTCCAGCTTCCACTACTTTCTCAGGTAGTGCATTCCACATTCCCACCACCCTCTGAGTGAAAACGTTTTTTCTCAAATCCCCTTTATCCTAAAACTCTACACTGTTGTGATTGACCCCTCAACCATGGGGAACAGCTTCTCCCTATTCACCCTGTCTACATCCCTCATAATCTTATGCACCTCAAGCATGTCCCCCTTCAGCCTTCTCTGCTTTGAAGGAAACAATCCAAGCCAAGCTAATCTCTCCTTACAGCTCAAATGCTCCATCCCAGGCAACATCCTGGTGAACCTCCTCCTCCTCTGCTATCACACCAGAGGGGAACTTGGAGGTGATGGTGTTCTTGCGCAGCCATGTCCTTCTCGGTGGTGAAGGGTGCACTGGGGAAGCGGTGGTGTAGTAGTAATGTCACTGGGCTAGTAATCCAGACCCAGGTTCGAATCACGCCGTGGCAAATGATGGAATTCATGGTCTGAGAACACCCCAGAGCATTTCACAGACAACAAAGTACTTTTTAAAGTTTAGTCGCTGTTGTAATTCAGGAAGCACAGTGGCTAATTTGTGTGCAGCAAACTCCCAGAAACAGAAATGTGATAACGATCAGAGTCATCTGTTTTAGTGAGGTTAATTGAGGGATAAATATTTGCCAGGACACAAAGTTGAACTGTCTGCTCTTATTTGAAATATCCCATGGTAAATATTAGGGTTATTTTAAGACTTACTTTTAACACTTTGGCATGTTTCAGCAAAATGTCAAGATCCATGGTTGAAGGTGAGTTTAATTTTGCTTCATCGATCTGAGGGCAGGACTGAAAAAATCAATTGTTATTAATTTTTAAGTCTGTTTTCCCTTTTAAAAAAACAATAACATCAATCTCAGTAATCACTGGTTACCTTTCCAACATTTCCACGGCAAGATGAGTTGTGAGAACATCGATGTTCTACCACACACCAGTGACATCCAGAGTTGAGACATTCAGAACATCTGGTTAAAGAAGGGAGAAAGTTGTTCTTCGTTAACAGCTGGAAATCAGAGTTATACATAGAAATACATAGATTACAACACAAGCAGTCTAATCAGCTCAACCAGTCTGTGCTAGCATTTGCTCATGGAATTGGCAGAAGGATCATAGGGGAATTGAAGTGTCAAAGGTGAGGCAGTGTCCACATCCAGAGGCCAGGAGACAGCAGAAAGAACAATCTCAACGCCAAGAAACATCACCACAACATTGACATCTACAGCTCATTGAAAACATTTAAAAAATTGGACACACACTTTGCAGACTCTCCTGGATCTTGGGAAGAGAATGGATCTGACACATGGATACTCCTCCATTATCCACTGACCACCAGCTTCCCAGGCTCTTTACACAACAAGGTCTTAATTTCCAATGTAAAGAAACAGTCAAAATCCAGGCTGGAACCAAGATCAGGCTTCACTTCCAAAATCTCTGAAACACAGCGTTCACACAAATCTCTCTACTGCTGCTTCCAATGAAACATTTTAAAATATGACAACATTTCTCCAGAACCAGGGCATTGATTATAGGATATAAACATAGCCAAATTCAACTTCCTGTCTGAAGATTACACACTACCCTTTCAAGCTCCAAAATTTAACAGGACAGGAACTTCAGTAAACACTTGGGCCGGGATTTTCCAATCTTGCCAGGGGTGGACATTGTCTCAGGCAGGATGGGAAAATTTGGAGAGCAGCCAAAATTTTCAATTTTCTTGTCCCGCCCATGGCAATGCCTACTGCGAGCAATAGTGGAAAATTCAGCTCTGAGAAAATGCCTCCCTCACCCACAATGGCCTCGCAACTCCTGAAGAGGCAAATCCATAGCTCTAGAAGCCATTCAGTGTCACTCAACCAAAATTATCAACATCAACCTTACAACTACCTTGTCACAGCTGACAAAACCTCAACAAACTGACAATCGAGGGGGGCCTGCTTTGGTTTGATTCGACCTTGAGTGACTGTGGGTATGGAGACTGCACGTTCTCCCCGTGTCTATGTGGGTTTCCTCCGGGTGCTCTGGTTTCCTCCCACAGTCCAAAGATGTTCAGGTTAGATGGAATGGCCATGCTAAATTGTCCTGTGGTGTCCCAAGTTATGTACGTTAGGGGGAGTAGCGGGATAAAAGCATGAGGTTATAGGCATTGGGTCTGGGTGGGTGCTCCTTCGGAGAGTCAATGCAGACACAATGGGCCGAATGGCCTCCTTTGCACTGTAGGGATTTTATGATTCTATAAATAAGAGGAGAATAAACAATCTAGCTCCAAAAGACGGTTGTCGTTCAATAAGATTGTGGCTAATCTTTCACCTCAACTCTACCTTCTTATACTATACGCAAAAACCTTGATTCCCTTAACATCCAAAAATCTATCAATCTCAGTTCGAACCTCCTCAATGACTGAGCATTCACAGCTTTCTGGGATAATCCTAAAGATTCACAGCCTTCAGAAAATCAAAGTTCTCCTCATCTCAGTCCTCACTGGCTGGCCCCTTATGATTAGATTTTGTCTCCTAATTGTAGACTCTCCAGAAAGTGTTAACAGGCTCTCAGAATCCATGCTGTTCAAGCCATGCACCCATTAGAATTGCCCACCGAGCTTCACCCACAATCCCATTTCACACAGAAAGAACTCCCACTTGTAAAGCGCCAATCACAACCTCAAGACATCCCAAAATGATTCACACCCAGTGAAATGGATTTGCTAATGTGTTGTAAATGAATGCAATAGTCCATTTGTGAACTGCAAGATGCCTCACACAGGAATGAGATAAACAAGCCCAGCATTTGTATCATGGTGTTACTAAAGGAATAGATATTGGCCAAGATACATGGAGAACACTCGTGGCTGCCTTCTTTCCATAACATATTTCACCTGTACTGGAGAGGAGTTTAACACCAAGTCCTAAAGAAATCTCTTCCAAAGGTTCAATAGGCTGATTCCTGGGATGAGAGGAGTATGCAATGAGAGCAGATTGAGTAGACAAGGCCAAATAATCCCTGAGGTTTACAAGAATGGAAGTAATAACAACTCCTCCAGCGAAGAGAGTAAAAGAAAATGACCAGCAGTCTGATGAGCTTCAACCTCTGGCCCCAGTGATGGTTCAGCAGTTCAATACGCTGAGCCAGCAAGCCAAGGCCACAAAAGATGCTTCAACCTGGGATGAGATTCTCCGGCCTCCCCTCAGCATTTTTCTCAGCGGTAGGAGGAGATGCGCCGTTCGCAGGTGGTTGGATCCAACCCAAGCCGCTGGGAAACCTGTGGAAGAGGGTGTGCCACTGGCAGGTCCAGAGAATCCTGCCAGCATGAATGGCCAGAAAATTCCAGCCATGGTGGCAACCATCCATTGCCGACAATGAAATGCAAAGGTCTGCGAAGCAGTAAACTTCATTCTTGTCACAGGAATGCTCATCGTTCACCACAGAGAACATTGCCACGATCCACACGGTGAGAAAATAAATGACAAAGAGACGAACGCAATGTTCATCTTCCGCGCAATAAGCAACTCAGGGTAGCAACCACTAACCAGCACAATTGTCAAACTGACCAAATGTAGTTTAACATTAAAGAACAGAAGAGAAGGCTGAAAACATACCCAGGTGACAGAACAACCTTCAGACTTATAGAAAGAACAAGCAGTGATGGAGCCTAGTATTCATCCAACTGTAGTGCAAACAAGATATGGAAGTGTTATACGGCCATCAGACCACCTGAACCTTTAAGTTCAAGGACTTGAAGGGAGGAGTTGTGGTAGCAATAATGACAATGTAAATGTATGATAGTAATAACACTGTAAAACCTAAGTTAAACTGTAATCACTTAAAATACATTGTGTGAGGACTTGGAGGGAAGTGTAATAGGAGGGTCCGTCACATACAGGGTTTACGTGGGTGACATGGTGGCACAGTGGTTAGCATTGCTGCCTCGCAGCGCCAGGGATCTGGGATCAATTCCGACCTTGTCTGTTCCAGAGTACACCCATGTCTGCGTGGGTTTCCTTCGCGTACTCCGGTTTCCTCTCACAGTCCAAAGATTTGTAGGTTAGGTTGATTGGCCTGGCTAAATTGTCGCTTAGTATCCCAAGATATATAGGTTAGGTGGATTAGTGGGATAAATACGTGATGTTATGTGAAAAGCCTGGGTATGTTTCGGTGCAGACTCAATGGGTCAAATGGTCTCCTTCTGCACTGGAGGGGTTCGATTATTCTATGTTGGACTGAGTACAGTACTACCCACACAGTGATGTAAAAGAGCACATGACCCAAACACCTGCCTAGTGTTTGAGAGAGCTGTGTTACCAGTGGATATGAAGACAGTTTCTAGCTTATACCCTTTACAGTATATTTGTAAATAGTTCTAAGAGTCAATAAAAACTTACAGTTTACCTAACTATGATTACAAAGGCTTTAACCAACTGTAACCAACACCCGAGGACAAAATCTTTCCCATTTTACTTTTCTAGGCACCCATTTCTCCTCCTAAACAAGACCAGGTTCTTATTTATGTAAATAGGATGTAAAACTTACGTAGCATTGTTTAACCGAGCTGCCGCAATCTTGTAACAATTATGGATCATGGACTGGGTGGTGAAATTCAAGGATCCAAATTCAAGAGATGTCTCTATGGTGACTGGTTCTACAAGAAACCAGAAAGAAACACATGTTAATGTCATCGTACATTGCAGAGTTCTAAAGGCTGATGTTAATTTCGGATGGATAGATTGTGAGATTGGGGGAAAACTCTTGTGGACACCAGAGCCTGGTTTAACACCCAGACTCATTCATATTTCTCTGCTCAAAACCAGTGGGAATGACAGAAGAGCAGGAAATTAGTGGGGAAAAGGGAAGGTGAATGAAGGGAGGAAGTAGAGGGATCAGCTTCATAATGGACCAAGATGATGGGAGGAAAATCTTGTTGTTGGGGGAGTGAGGCCCTAAGGTGTTCTTGTTGACTCAGAAATTCCTGCTCCTCAAGACCACAGAAACCTGGCCCTCTCCTGCCATTATGCTGTGCTGGAGGATTCAAAGTTGCTCAGGTCTCCCAATCCTGGGAATTAAAATGGTGGCATGATGTCAACTGGGCTTCAATCACCTCATTTTAATTGGGTGCCCACCTGCCCGGGGAGGGCAGCCTCTGCGCTGTCAAAATCCTAATAGTTCAAATTGCGAAAGGGGCAGGAAAGTGTCCTTGATATGGTGCAAACTGCCCAGCCCACCATTATTTTAACTAGGTAAACACCTGAATTGCACTGTGTGGGATGGATGAAATCAGGGCTTCAGTTACACTAGGGAATGGGATTATTCTACGGGTTTGAAGATTACATTGACTGGAAATCCAATTATTAAACTGTGATATCGACACATCTGTATCTCGGGCTACTTTATATTAAATCTTGAACAATCTCTGGTTTGCAAGAATTGAAGGACTTCCCAAATTCCGAGCAGTCCAGTGAAGTTGTGTCCCACCATGTGACTATCTGGTACCTGGTTGATTTTCGAGCTGAGTGTAGATTTCACTGGACACTTGGCAGGAACACTCGGTTGTGTAATTGGCTCTGCAGATGACTTCATTGTTTCTGACGTTCCTCAGCACACAAGTTGTATTTTTGTTCATGAACTTGCTGAGTTTCCCACTTGTTTTTACTGTAAAGAGCTGGAAGAAGATGTTTGACATGAAAATACAGCCTCACAATAAATTCATGGGATTAGGACATTGCAACCACATCAACTTGAAATTTTACAACACTTTTACTGAGAATTAGACAGAAATTACAGCACAGAAACAATCCATTTGTCCCAACTGTTCTATCGTGGCATTTACATTCCATGCTAGACTCCTCCAATCTTTCTTCATGTAACCCCATCAACCCATCCTTCCATTATCCATTCTCCCTCATATGTTTATGTAGCTTTCTCTTAAATACATGTGTTAACTGACTCAATTATTCCTTGGTTAGAATTATATTCTACTCCCACCACATCACCCTAGGGCTTTCCTCACTTTCCTAGAGCACGGTTGGCAGGCAGAGGGGAGAAGGAAATTCCAGCCCATGTGCCAGACAGTTCCACATTATAACAGCACTTTGGCTGAAAAGGTTATTGGAATTTCCTATTGAATTTGTTTGTGGCTACTACCTTATATTTAAGGCTGTCAGTTTTCATCTCTCCAACAAGTGGGGGAAAAAAAATCGGGTAATATCTTCTGGTTCCACCAGCAGCCAGAATCGTGGTAGCTGCGGCTCACTTAACCTGACAGGAGGCAAAAAAATCAGTGAAATTCTCAGGGACACTGCCCGCCTCTGTCCCTGACCACCTGGGGAGCTTCACTGGTCCCACTGGCGAGGCCATCACAACTGGTCCCCATTGGCGGGGACTATCTGTTATCCTCGCAGGTGAGGACCTCCACCAGCGAGATCGGAAAGCTAAGTGAGCCCGGACTATTACATCCCAGCCTCACTAATCATATTTAAATAAGTTTAGAAATATTTAGATCAGCCTTGCGCTCACCTGGGAGGATTGCGAAAGACCCGAAACCGAGTGTGATTCGCGTTTTTAGCCTCCCGCTCAAATTTCCTGCCCTGCTAATCAACCAGTGACAAAAAGATCGCGCCCTAATTATACCACAGTTAAAAGTTGTGTACAATCAAAATGGACAATAAATGCTGGCTCAGCCAATTACACAAATTCCATGAAAGAATAAAAACAAATTAGACTGGATAGCTCTTTCCTTTTGGTCAGTACAATTACGATGGGCCAAAAGGTTTCAGACAATGTAAAAGCCTGTTCATTCTTTTCTGATGAGTGTAACCTCTCAATTTTGGTAACATCCTTGTAACTCTTTTTGCACCTTCTCCAGTGCCTCAATATCTTTTATATAATGTGGAGGCCAGAACTGAGCACGGTGTGAGCTATCAAAGTTTGATACAAATTTATCATCAAATTTCCCAAGGTATAACTTCCAAATATAAAGATATTTTAGACCATTACCTTTGTGTTCTTGAAGGAACTATCTATCGCCAAAGGTACCAATATCACTTCTGGGCAGCTGTTGATTTTTTCTTTCACGGTAATCCAGTAAACTGAATTGTTTGAGTTTTCACATTCATGAGCAAAGGAGCACCTTAAAAAGGTAAGTTTGACAAATGGGAATTATAATGATAACATCCATAGCTGATAATCTATTCTGTCCAAAACACTGAATACTGGATAAATTCTTAAATGTGCAAGTTAGAAACAAGTTAATTTCAGTTTCTTTTCAAGACATTGCTTGTATTTTTTCATGTAGAACATTGTAGATGGGTTTACTCCTCCCTGTATAACCAAGCTTTGGAGGTTAACACCAAGGCCACCTGAGTATGACATCTCTCGGCCACTCCAAAGGAACATTGGAACAGGAGGACTGTAGGGTGTTTGTGTAGGGTTGTTTTTCAAACTGGAGGCCTGTAATCAACAGTGTGCCTCAAGGATAGGTGCTGGGTTTATTCATATTTGTCATTTATATTACTGATTTGCATGAGAATTTAGGATGCATGGTCAGTAAGTTTGCAGATGGCACCAAGACTGGTGGCATGGTGGACAGTGAAGAAGGTTATCTAGGATTGCAATGGGATCTTGGTCAATTGGGCCAGTGGGCTGACGAATGGCAGATGGAGTTTAATTTAGATAAATGCGAGGTGATGCATTCTGGTAGAGCGAACCAGGGCAGGACTTACTCAGTTAATGGTAGGGTGTTGGGTATAGTTATAGAGCAAGGAGATCTAAGGGTACAGGTTCATATCTCCTTGAAAGTGGAGTCACAGGTGGATAGAGTGGTGAAGAAGGCATTCAGCATGCTTGGTTTCATTGGTCAGAACATTGAATACAGGAGTTGGGATGTCTTGTTGAAAGAGCAAAGAAAATTACAGCACAGGAACAGGCCCTTCGGCCCTCCAAGCCTGCACCGATCATGCTGCCCGACTTAACTAAAACACCCTACCCTTCCGGGGACCATATCCCTCTATTCCCATCCTATTCATGTATTTGTCAAGATGCCCCTTAAAAGTCACTACCGTATTCGCTTCCACTACCAACCCCAGTAACAAGTTCCAGGCACCCACTACTCTCTGTGTAATAAATTTGCCTCGTACATCTCTTTTAAACTTTGTCCCTCGCACCTTAAACCTGTGCCCCCTAGTAATTGACTCTTCCACCTTGGGAAAAAGCTTCTGACTATCCACTCTGTCCATGCCTCTCATAATCTTGTAGACTTCTATCAGGTCACCCCTCAACCACTGTCGTTCCAGTAAGAACAAACCAAGTTTCGCCAACCTCTCCTCATAGCTAATGCCCTCCATACCAGGCAACATCCTGGTAAATCTTTTCTGTACCCTTTCCAAAGCCTCCATATCCTTCTGGTAGTGTGGCAACCAGAATTGAACACTATATTCCAAGTGCGGCCTAACTAAGGTTCGATAAAGATGCTTCTGCATTGCCACTTTCAGTGACCTGTGTACCTGTACAGCCAGATCCCTTTGCCTATCAATACTCTTAAGGGTTCTGCCATTTACTGTATATTTCCTATCTGTATTAGACCTTCCAAAATGACTCACATTAAGCTCCATCTGCCATCTCTCCAGACTCCAACTGGGCGGCACGGTAGCACAGTGGTTAGCACTGCTGCTTCACAGCTCCAGGGTCCCGGGTTCGATGCTCGGGTCACTGTCTGTGTGGAGTTTGCACATTCTCCTCGTGTCTGCGTGGGTTTCCTCCGGGTGCTCCGGTTTCCTCCCACAGTCCAAAGATGTGCGGGTTAGATTGATTGGCCAGGTTAAAAATTGTCCCTTAGAGTCCTGGGATGCGTAGGTTAGAGGAATTAGCGGGTAAAATATGTGGGGGGAGGGCCTGGGTGGGATTGTGGTCGGTGCAGACTCGATGGGCCGAATGGCCTCCTTCTGCACTGTAGGGTTTCTATGTTTCTATGATCTATATCCTGCTGTATCCTCTGATGGTCCTCATCGCTATCCGCAAATCCACCAACCTTTGTGTCGTCCGCAAACTTACAAATCAAACCAGTTATATTTTCCTCCAAATCATTTATATATATTACAAACAGCAAAGGTCCCAGCATTGATCCCTAAGGAACGCCACTTGTCACAGCCCTCCATTCAGAAACGCACCCTTCCACTGCTACCCTCTGTCTTCTTTGACTAAGCCAGTTTTGTATCCACCTTACCAGCTCACCTCTGATCCCATGCGACTTCACCTTCTGCACCAGTCTGCTATGAGGGACCTTGTCAAAGGCCTCACTGAAGTCCATGTAGACAACATCCATTGCCCAACCTCATCAATCATCTTCGTCACTTCCTTGAAAAACTCGATCAAGTTTGTGAGACACGACCTCCCCTTCACAAAACCATATTGCTCTCACTAATACGGCCACTTATTTCCAAGTGGGAATAAATCCTGTCTCAAAGAATCCCCTCCAATAATTTCCCTACCACTGATGTAAGGCTCACTGGCCTGTAATTACCTGGATTATTCTTGCTACCCTTCTTAAATAAAGGAACAACATTGGCTATTCTCCAATCCTCTGGAATCTCTTCTGTAGCCAGTGAGGATGCAAAGATTTCTCTCAAGGCCCCAGCAATTTCCTCCATTGCCCCTCTCAGTATTCTAGGGTATATCCCATCAGGCCCTGGGGACACGTCTACCTTAAGAACCCCAATACCTCCTCCTTTTTGATCTCAACATGACTCAAGCTACCCACACATCCTTTTCCAGACTCATCATCCACCAAGTCATTCTCTTTGGTAAATACTGACGCAAAGTACTCATTTAATACTTCGCCCATTTCCTTTGGCTCCACGCATAGATTCCCACCCTTGCCCTTGAGTGGGCCAACCCTCTCCCTGGCTACCCTCTTGCTCTTTATATATGTATAAAAAGCCTTGGGATTTTCCTTAAGCCTGCTGGCCAATGTTTTTCGTGACCCCTTTTACCTTCCTTACTCCTTACTTAAGTTTCTTTCTCCTTTCCTTGTATTCCACGGTTGCCTCGTGTGTTCCCAGCCTCCTAGCTTTGACAAATGTTTCCTTTTTCTCTGAAGTTGTACAAGACATTGGTAAGGCCACACTTGGAATACTGTGTACAGTTCAGGTCACCCTATTTTAGAAAGTATATCATTAAACTAGAAATAGTGCAGAAAAGATTTACTCGGATGCTACCGGGACTTGATGGTTTGAGTTATAAAGAGGCTGGATACACTGGGACTTTTTTCCCTGGAGCGCAGGAGGCTTAGGGGTGATCTTATAGAGGTCCATAAAATAGAGGGGCATAGGCCAGCTAGATAGTCAACATCTTTCTCCAAAGGTAGGGGAGTCGAAACTAGAGGGCATAGGTTTAAGGTGAGAGGAGAGAGATACAAAAGGATCCAGAGCGGCAATTGTTTCACACAGAGGGTGGTGAGTGTCTGGAACAAGCTGCCAGAGATAGTAGTAGAGGCAGGTACAATTTTGCCTTTTAAAAAGCATTTGGACAGTTACATGGGTAAGGTGGGTATAGAGCGATATGGGCCAAACATGGGCTATTGGGACTAGCTTAGTGGTTAAAAAAAAAGGGCGGCATGGACAAGTTGGGCCAAAGGGCCTGTTTCCATGCTGTAAACCTTTATGACTTAATCACTCAAACATGTCCCAACATTCAATAGGATCACGGCTGATCTGCAGCTTAACTCCATGGTGGCGATTGTCCAATCCTGATGTGCTACAGGCCGGGAGAATAGCGCGTGGGCCGATTCGCAGGATTCGCGCATCCCCCAGCGCTGGATATCTGGCGCAGTCGGGCCCACGTTGGAAGCCGGTGGGACCAGCAGGCAAGTAACTTAAATCTTATTTTAATGTCATTTAAATGCCTTTATCGGGCCCATGAATGACGTCTCCTGGCCCGATAGCATCTCCCAACACGCCAGTACAATTTCATCCCGGCGTGGTTTAGAGTAGCTCCCCACTTTTGGGGAACAAGCGGGAGACCCCGCTGAAGTGAAGGGAGGAGGAAAACGGGGCCCCCCAGGGGGTCGGGGGTGGCGGTGCCCCGTGGGCATGGGCACATGGGCGCTGCCAGCCTGTGCCCCCAGCACTGGCAAAGTGCCCATGCCCAGGGGGCGCCTTGACACTGCCCACCAAGCATTGGACAGTGCTAAAGGGGGTGGGTCCCAGTGGCGATCGGTGGGGTTAGGGGATCCCACTGCCATTTTGCCATTGGGACCATTCAGGGCTGGAGTTCAGGCCAGTGATCGGGGTGGGCTTGGGGGGAGGGGGGTAGTCTGCCTCCTGCGGCGGGGAATCATCACTGCTGGGTGGCGGGGGGGGAGCTGGAGATCGGGCCGCTCCGGGACGGTGTAGGGGGAGGTTCGGGGCTGGCCTAGGAATGCTCATGGAGGCTGTGATCGGGCCAGCTGGCCAGCGATTGAGCTGGCCATAAAACTGCAGGCTGACAGTTCAGGGCCACCACGTCCACGCACGGAGTTCGGGAACTGTCAGACTATGGCATGAATAGGCCCAGCGCCCCGAGCTTTTAATGATATTCATGATTGTGACCTCTCCCTCGACTTGACATGTATGCCCAATCCATCAGGAAGCGCGTCAATGCCGGGTTCATCAGCTGCCCTCACAAGACAGCCCCGAACATCACCCAAGCGCAACGCAACGCCAACATTGTCATCAAACCAGCAGACAAAGGAGAGGCCATTGTCATACTGAACAGAATGAATTACTGCAAAGAAGTGTACCGACAGCTGAACAACGAGGAACACTACAGACAGTTACCCACAGATCTAACCAAGGAACACACGTGTCAACTCAACAGACTGATCAAGACATTTGATCCGGACCTTCAGAGCACCCTCCGTGTTCTCATCCAACGTACTCCCCGCGTTGGAGATCTCTACTGCCTCCCGAAGGTACACAAGGCAAACACACCCGGCCGTCCCATCGTATCGGGAAATGGGACCCTGTGCGAGAACCTCTCCGACTATGTCGAGGGCATCCTGAAACCCATTGTACAAAGAACCTCCAGCTTGTGTCGCAACACTACGGACTTCCTACAGAAGCTCAGCACACATGGAGCAGTTGAACCAGGAGCACTCCTCGTCACAATGGATGTCTCGGCACTCTACACCAGCATCCCCCACGACGATGGCATTGCTGAACTGCCTCAGTACTCAACTCTGACAACTGCCAATCTCCAGATGCAATTATACAACTCATCTGCTTCATCCTGGACCACAATGTCTTCACCTTCAACAACCAGTTCTTCATCCAAACAAGGAACAGCCATGGGGACCAAATTCGCACCTCAATATGCCAACATCTTCATGCACTGGTTCGAACAACTCCGCTTCACGGCACAGGACCTTCAACCGATGCTATATACCAGCTGCATCGATGACATTTTCTTCCTTTGGACTCAGGGTGAACAATCACTGAAACAACTATATGATGACATCAACAAGTTCCATCCCACCATCAGACTCACCATGGACTACTCTCTGGAATGGGTTGCATTCTTGGACACACACATCTCCATCAAGGACAGTCACCTCATCTCTTCACTGTACCGCAAGCCCACGGATAACCTCACGATGCTCCACTTCTCCAGCTTCCACCCTAAACACGTTAAAGAAGCCATCCCCTACGCACGAGCCCTCCGCATACACAGGATCTGCTCAGATGAGGAGGATCGCAACAGACACCTCCAGACGCTGAAAGATGCCCTCATAAGAACAGGATATGGCGTTCGACTCATCGATCGACAGTTCTGACGTGCCACAGCGAAATACCGCACCGACCTCCTCAGAAGACAAACACGGGAGACGGCAGACAGAGTACCCTTCGTCGTCCAGTACTTCCCCGGAGCGGAGAAGCTACGACATCTTCTCCAGAGCCTTCAACATGTCATTGATGAAGACGAACATCCCGCCAAGGCCATCCCCACTTCTTGCCTTCAAACTACCGCACAACCTCAAACAGACCATTGTCTGCAGTAAACTACCCAGCCTTCAGGAGAACAGTGACCACGACACCCCATAACTTTGCCACAGTAACCTCTGCAAGACGTGCCGGATCATCGACACGGATGCCATCATCTCACGGGAGAACACCATCCACCAGGTACACGGTACATATTCTTGCAACTCGGCCAACGTTGTCTACCTGATACGCTGCAGGAAAGGATGTCCCGAGGCATGGTACATTGGGGAGACCATGCAGATGCTACAACAACGGATGAATGAACACCGCTCGACAATCACTAGGCAAGAGTGTTCTCTTCCTTTTGGGGAACACTTCAGCGGTCACGGGCATTCAGCCTCTGATCTTCGGGTAAGCATTCTCCAAGGCGGCCTTCACGACACATGACAACGCAGCGTCGCTGAGCAGAGACTGATAGCCAAGTTCCGCACACATGAGGACGGCCTCAACCGGGATCTTGGGTTCATGTCACACTATCTGTAACCCTCACGACTTGCCTGGGCTTGCAAAATCTCACTAACTGTCCTGGCTGGAGACAAAACACATCTCTTTAACCTGTGCTTAACCCTCTCTCCACTCACATGGTCTGTACCTTTAAGACTTGATTACCTGTAAAGACTCGCATTCCAACCATTATTTTGTAAATTGAGTTTGTGTCTTTATACGCCCTGTTTGTGAACTGAAATCCCACTCACCTGATAAAGGGGCAGCGCTCCGAAAGCTAGTGGCTTGTGTTACCAAATAAACCTGTTGGACTTTAATCTAGTGTTGTGAGACTTCTTACTGTGTTTACCTCTGCATTGCACAGAGTATGGGAGATTCGAGTGTGAATGCCCACTCATAAAACAATCGTGATTTACACCAGCTTTCCCGTAAATTCAGCACTGAGAACTTTTTTGGGAGAATCGCACCCCATATCTTTTGGTTGTCAAAAATCTATCAATCTTAGTATTAAAATTAATAATTTATCAAGCATTCTAGCAGAACAGGTAAAAGAGAGTTCCAAACTTCTACCATCCTGTAGAGCCAGTATTTCCCTATTTCACAGCTGAAATGTCATGTTCCAATTTGCTGATTAAGTCTCCTTGGCCTAAAGTTCCCAACCAGCAGAAATAGTTTCTTCCAATCTACCCATTTGTTCTCCTTAATAGCTTGAAAATTTTGATCAAATCACCCCTTAACCTTCTAAATTCTATAAACTCTCTCCATAGAACCATAGAATCCCTATAGTGCAGGAGGTGCCATTTGGCTCAATGAGTCTGCAATGACTCTCCAAAAGAGCATCTTACCCATGCCCACCCCTTTCCTGTAACCTGATGTATTTTCCATGGCTAATCCACATAAGTTACACATCTTTGGAGTGTGGGAGGAAACCCACACAGACATGGGGAGAACGTGCAAACTCCACACAGATAAAGAACAAAGAACAAAGAAAATTACAGCACAGGAACACGCCCATCGGCCCTCCAAGCCTGCACTGACCATGCTGCCCGACTGAACTAAAACCCCCTATCTTCCGGGGACCATATCCCTCTATTCCCATTCTATTCATGTATTTGTCCAGACGCCCCTTAAAACTCACTGTCATGTCTGTTTCCACTATCTCCCCCGGCAGCAAATTCCAGGCACCCACCACCCTCTGTGTAAAAACCTTGCCTCGTACATCTCCTTTAAACCTTGCCCCTCGCACCTTAAACCTAGCCCCCTAGTAATTGATTCTTCCACCCCTGGGAAAAACCTTCTGACTATCCACTCTGTCCATGCCCCTCATAATCTTGTAGACTTCTATCAGGTCGCCCCCTCAACCTCCGTCGTTCCTGTGAGAACAAACCAAGTTTCTCCAACCTCTCCAATCATCCAAGGCCGGAATTGAACCCAGTCCCTGGTGCTAAGAGGTTGAAGTGCAAACCACTGTGTCACCATGCCACCCATTATATTTTAATCACTGTGCCACTGTGCTGCTCTCTTTATATTTTAATCCCCATATCATTCTGGTTAATCTGCAATTCCTCCATAGCTAATATATCCTTCCTCAGTTTGAGGCGCCCAGAACTGCTCATAGTATTCCAGATGCGTCCTAACCAGATATTGTGTAGTTGAAGTATGACTTCTACCCCTCTGTATTCTAGTCCTCTCATTATAAAGGCCAGCATTCCATTATCATTTTTGTTTATTTTCTCTACCTGTTATAGACATTTTAATGATATGTGTACACAAACTCCAAGTCTTTTTGGACCGCCACTGTTTCTAATTTTTCACCATTCAGAATGTATCCTGTTCTATCATTTTAAGATCCAAAGTGGGTGACCTGACATTTGCCCACATTGAAATCCATTTGGCACCATTCTGCTCTCATCTACACTGCTCGTAATGTCTCCCATCTTTGTATCATCAGCAAATTTGTATATGTAGCTATCTATCCCATCACCCAAGCTATTGATAAATGTGGTGAATAGCTGATGCCCAAAACAAGTCCCTGCAGTATACCAATGGGCATATCTTGCCGAGTAGAGTACCTGCTCACTATCTCTACTCTCTGTCTCCTTCGGTTCAGTCAATTTCATAACCAGATCAGTAATTTGCCTTCAATCCATGAAGTTCACTTTGGCCAAAAGTCCAATGATGGCCTGAGGGACAGTAATGAGGGACTACATTAAATGATTTTTCAAAGGCCATCACAATTACAACTATAAACATTCCCCAATCCACTACTTCAATGTGTTCAAGCAGATCCGTCAGACATCACCTTCCCTGTCCAAATCCATGCTGCCTCTCTCTGATTAGCTGACAGTTTGGGGTTCACAATACGCTGTAAAACTGTCCTTACAGTTGGTATATCAAGCGGTGAGAATCCAGTGTTCTGAAAAATGTTACTACAACCAAATTAGACAATGCAAGCCCACAAGGAAGGAGAAAATAAATTTAGAATAACAGCCCAGAAATTAGTCAGTGATCAGCACCCACCCCAAACCTAGAGGCTCAAGAATGAAGGAAATTTGTCCTCAGGCCTTATCACTTATCTCGGCTCAAGCTGCTGTCACTGGTTGCTGCTCCACAACCAGCTTGTCCAATGTTAAGACCTGGGAGGGGAGTTAATTTGGACTGTGACAAATGGGGAATCAGTCCTGTGGAGCTGGACAAGCTCTCCTGCTTCTCCTGACTCCACAGGAAGAATAAAATAAAATTCATCCTGTAGCAATAACTGAACTGGGCAAATAATATCCTACACGGAAAGAAACATGTTGGAGGGAATTTTTCCATCCCGCTCGCCATGGGAACCGTAGTGGGCGGGAGGTTCCAATGAACACAAATCATTTGTTATCTCAAGAAATAGCAGAAAGATTTGTCCAGGTGGTAGAAACAGTACAATCCAAAATCAGCTGTGAAATCCAGTCTAAAGAAGATGTGCTTTCTGGGGCAAATAGATTATCCTGCTCATAAAATATTTTGTTATTATTGTTACAAATTGGAGCAACACCAATGAAGCATGGAGACAGCAGAATATTGTAAGAATTGGACAGTTCTACTGGTAACCTTCACTAAACAGACCTTTTCTCCAGAGTGCACCAACCACAGTGTGGATCTCGTACAGACAAGCAATCAGCGCACGTCTTGTATTGGGCACAGGAAGCCACTTTTATCCTTCTGACCTACAGACACAAGAACAAGACAACTTTAGGATACTCTTTACTCACACACAGATTCTATTCATTTGCACGTGTCACTTAATTCAGTCTTGCTGCATGAGAGAAAACGTCACAACACGGACTGAAAATTGATTGATGGACAGGAAATCCAGACTTAACAGGTATTTCTTGGAGTGGAGCAGTGTTGGAAGTGGAATTTTCCAGGGACAGCACGAGATTTTAAGATCATTTGGAGTTAGGTAAAGGGAGCCTAATCTCTAAATTTGCTGATGATACAAACATAGGGCCTTTGGGAAACAGTGAAGGGAACAAAAAGACTTCAGAAAGACACCAAGGTTCATGAAATGGGCAGGCAAATGACAAATGAAATTTAATTTGAGATGTGAACATAAGAATTGTAAAGATACAATTAATAGTAAGCACAATGTAGGTTTCATTCATTCTCCAGATGTAGGTATCATTAACAAGGGCAGCATCTGTTGCCCATACCTAAACATCCTCAAGAAGGTGATGGTGAGCTGCATTCTTGAAACCCGCAGTTCATGTGGTGTAGATGTACCCACAGTGCTGTTAGGGAGGGAGTTCTAGCATTTTGACCCAGCAACAATGAAGAAATTAAGATATATTTCCAAATTTTAGCTCTCTTTCTGCACTCAATGGCTCAATGGTAACTGTCCCCATTTGTAAATTCTGAAGCAATTCTTCACACCTAAATTCACTCTAAATAAAGCCCAGATGTTGTGTGCAAATGCAGCACTTATCAAGCACATCTACAACAGAAATGTTTGCAGACATACTCTGTAACTGAACAGTCAACTACACTATAATTAGAAAACAGCAGAGAACAGCCCACACTCTACTCAGCTCACATGCCAGCAAACTTACAAGTCGAAATGTTGTTTTGCTAAAATTGGTGATGAGAGATGCTTCCATCAACACTTGTGTGGTTTGTAATATTGTCTACTAGTCTTATCCGCACAAGAAAATAGAAGAGAGCAAGATGGAGAAAGATACAGAGAGCAGAGCTTAAGTCTTACTGACATAGACTGATCATTTCTGAGAAGCAACATTTGCAGAAGATGGAGTGACTTTATTATACTCATAGAATCATAGAATTCCTACAGTGCAGAAGGAGACCATTCGGCTCATCGAGTCTGCACCAACTCTCTGAAAGAATATTTTACCTATCCCATCCCCGTAAACCCACACATTTACCCCACTAATTCCCCTAACATCTTTGGACACCAAGGGGCAATTTAGCATGGGCAATCCACCTAACCTGCACATCTTTGGAATGTGGGAGGAAACTGGAGCACCTGGGAAAAATCCACACAGATACATGGAGAACGTGAAAACTCCACACAGACTGTCACCAATCGAGGTTGTGATTCAATTCCAGCCTCGGCATCATACGTTTTTATTGTATGTTTCCACAGCAATATTTGAGAGCATCAAAATATTTCAAGAGGGAGGAATTCTCCGGTCCCGCCCACCATGGGAATTGTAGCAGGCGCGACACGGACTACGCAACGGTCCGTGGACCTCGAGTGGGATTTTTCAGCCTTGGGCAAGCGCGGCCGGAAAATCATGCCCAGAATTTCAGAAGAACAAACAGGAGGAAAAACATTAACAAAAGTCTGTTCACTTGAAAACAGGATGCAGATTGAGTGAAGATATTAAAAAGAGAGAAAAAGCGATTGTGATCTAGAGAGGAAATTCAAAAACATCAGCATTAAAACAAAAGTGAAATACGGATGTTGGAAATATGAAATAAAAAGAGAGGTATGTAATAAGGTGGAAGGAAGGAGTGATTAAATGACAAAATGGATGATGGTGCAAGATATTGGGACAAGTGAAGAAACCGAAGATGAGAGTAGAGATGTCGGAAAAAGCCCAACCAAAATGGTTACGATCCAAATTTGTTGAATTCAATATTAAGTCTGGAAGGTGATAAAGCAGCCAGTCAAACTACAAGGTGCTGGTTCTCGAACTTCCATTGAGCTTCATTGGAACAGCGTAGTTTGAGAGATTAGAGTAGGAGTGCAGTAGAGAATTAAAATGACAGGCAACGAGAAGCTCAGGGTCATGTTTGCACTGAATGGAGACATTCTGCAAAATGGTCACTCAGTGTGCATTTAGCCTCCCTAACGTAGGGGTAATTGCACCATGACTAGCAAACACAATCGACAGGATTTTCAGGCCATTGCCTGGCGGCAGGATCTGTTGGTCCTGCTGATGTGACCTCCCACTGCGGGATTCCTGCATAGACGCGATGGGAAATCCCACTGACAGATTTTTCTGCTTTTTTCAGATTTATAGCATCTGAAGTTTCTAACTTTAACATTTGTTTAATGGTATTTTCTGAAGCTCGTATATAAACTGAGCAAACTGGCAGTGCATACAGCTGCAGTAATAGTACTTTGTCACGTGCTCTTCCTCCAAATAAACCTCATCAGTCAGGCTGGAACTTTTTTTATTCATTCGTGGGACATGGGTGTCGCTGGCTGGCCAGCATTTATTGCCCATCCGTAGTTGCAGTTGAGAGTAAACCATATTGCTGAGGCTCTGTAGGCCAGACCAGGTAAGAACGGCAGATTTCCTTCCCTAAAGGACATTAGTGAACTCGATATGTTTTTCCAACAATCAACAATGGTTTTAATGGTTTCATTGAAAGCTTGCCTGACTAGAGGAGATGGTGAGGAGCCAGTTTCTTGAACACTGTAGTCCATCAGGTCTAGGTACACCCACAGTGTTTTTCAGGAGCGAGTTCCAAGATTTTTATCCAGCAACATTGAAGAAGTGGTGATATAATTCCATATCTTTAATTCGTTGCTTTTTTAAAAAATCTATGGTTTCATACGTGAGAGTGAGCCAGAGTGCAGCAGCAACAGTATTACTATGGCAACCCACAAGAGCAGAACAGAAATTGTGGCTGAGGAAAGCCATCCAGAGAAATTCTGTGAAGATACGGATTATACTCTTTGCAATTCCAGTTCTTCCAATGTTCATCAATGCCTCGATTGACAGGATTTATCTTCGCTCATTGACACTGAACACTGATACTCATGTCTACAAGTGTGTCTTTGATACATACATTGGGCTGTCCATTCTATTTTCTATGTTTCACCACTTTAACAGCTAAACCTTTCCTGAACATAGCTTCTTCTCAAGTCCCTGAGGGATCTGCATTATCCACATCTCTGCAAACAATAACCGAGTCAGTGAGTAGTCAATCTATGGAACAGGTCTTCCTGACAGACTGTAGAATTTTGTACTGTTTCATTCAGAAAATAACATATTGGGATGCAGTATATAAATCATTTGAGTGTTAACATAGTTATGAGGAATAGGTGACTTTGGGAACATGCACACATTATACTACCTACACAATTCATCTTCACATGAAACACTTAGGGCTGAATTCTTCAGCTGTCAGGCTAAGTGCCTACTCCGGCAGGAAAACAGGAGTGTTTCTCGTTGGTGCCGGGTGTGTCTATGAGCTGTGATTCACCCACCTGAAATATGCTAATGAAGTCATTTTGAGCCATCCAATGGCCAGCCCGCTTGTTCTGAGACTTTTTAAAGGGCACCCTGATCTCCGCGCTCAGAGATAGGCCCCCCTCCCCCAGAAATTGAGAAGCATTCAAGCATGAATGGAAATGAAAATAAAAACAGATGAACGCTGGAGCACGAGAGAAATCTGTTGAGCTGTCAATGGAGTCAATGGCGATCCGGTAGAGGCGGCTGAGGGACTTCACTGGTGCATTCTGGGAGACGTCAGACCAGCAACATTCACCAAGAAGTGGGAAGCAGAAGATCTGGGTGTCAAGGAGCAGTAAACCCGAAACACTACATTAGTATTTCCCTCCCTCCCTCCTCCTCTAACCAAAAAAAAAAGGCCACTGTGAGAAGGTAAAAGTGAAGGTAAGAGTTTTATAAATGTTTTCAAATAATTTCATTGGTGCTCGAAACATCGGTCAGTGGGGTTAAGTGTTGCACTTGTGAGATGTGGGAGATCCGTGACACTTCCAACGTCTCGGATGACTATGTCTGCAGGAAATGCACCCAATTGCAGTTCCTCACAGACCGCATGGATAGGTTGGAGCAGCAGTTGGATGCACTTAGGAGCATGAAGGAGGCGGAAAGCGTCATAGATAGGAACTTTAGAGACATGGTCCACTGAAGGTGCAGGCAGATAGATGGGTGACCGCCAGAAGGGGCAGGCAGTCAGTGCAGGAATCCCCTGTGGTCATCCCTCTCTCTAACAAGTATACCATTTTGGATACTGTTGGGGGAGATGGGCTACCAGGGGATACAGCAGTGGTACCACGGCTGGCTCTGTTGTTAAGCAGGGAGGGACAAAGAGGACTAGAGCAATAGTTATAGGGGACTCTATAGTTAGCGGTACAGATAGGCATTTCTGTGGACATGAAAGAGACTCCAGGATGGTATGTTGCCTCCCTGGTGCCAGGATCCAGGATATCTCTGAATGGACAGAAAGCATTCTGAAGGGAGAGGGTGAACAGCCAGTGGTCGTGGTACATATTGGTACTAACGACATAGGCAGGAAGAGTGATGAGGTCCTGCAGCAGCAGTTTAGGGAGCTGGTAGAAAGTTAAAAAGCAGGACTTCTAGAGTTGTAATCTCAGGATTACTCCCTGTGCCACATGCTAGTGAGGCTAGGAATAGGCAGATAGTGCAGCTCAACACGTGGCTAAACAGCTGGTGTAGGAGGGAGGGTTTCAGATATCTGGACCACTGGGGTCTCTTGCGAGGCAGATGGGACCTGTACAAGAAGGACGGGTTGCATCTAAACTGGAGGGGCACAAATATTCTGGCCGGGAGGTTTGCTAGTGTCACACGGGAGGATTTGAACTAGTTTGGCAGGGGGGTGGGACCCAAAGCAAAGGTGAATTAGCTGAAGGGGAACGAGAGAGTAGGGCCAGTAAGACTCAGAGAAACAGCAGGCAGGGTGGGATTGCAAATCAGAGACGGTCTGGTGGACTGAAGTGCATTTGTTTCAATGCGAGAAGTGTAACAGGTAAGGCAGATGAACTTAGAGCTTGGATTAATACTAGAAACTATGATGTAGTTGCCATTACAGAGACTTGGTTAAGGGAAGGACAGGATTGGCAGCTTAAAATTCCAGGATATAGATGTTTCAGGCGTGATAGAGGGGGATGTAAAAGGGGTAGGGGAGTTGCACTACTGGCTAAGGAGATTATCACAGCTGTACTCTGGGAGGACACCTCGGAGGGTTCATACAGCAGGGCAATATGGGTAGAGCTCAGGAATAGGAAAGGTGTAGTCACAATGTTGGGGGTTTACTATAGGCCACCCAACTGCCAGCGGGAAATTGAGGAACAGATGTGTAGGCAGATCTTGGCAAGGTGTAAAAGTAACAGGGTTGTTGTGGTGGGAGATTTTAATTTCCCCTATATTGACTGGGACTCACTTAGTGCTCGGAGCGTGGATGGGGCAGAGTTTGTAAGGAGCATCCAGGAAGGCTTCCTGAAACAGTATGTAGATAGTCCAACTAGGGAAGGGGCCATACTGGACCTGGTATTGGGGAATGAGCCCGGCCAGGTGGTCGATGTTTCAGTAGGGGAGCAGTTCGGGAACAGTGACCACAATTCAGTAAGCTTTAAGGTACTGATGGATAAAGATAAGTGTAATCCTCAAGTTAAGGTGCTAAATTCGGGGAAGGCTAATTACAACAATATTAGGCAGGAATTGAAGAATGTTTGAGGGCAAATCAACATCTGGCATGTGGGAGGTTTTCAAGTGTAAGTTGATAGGGATTCAGCACCGGCACATTCCTGTAAAGATGAAGGATAAGTATGGCAAGTTCTGGGAACCATGGATAACGAGAGATATTGTGAGCCGAGTCAAAGAGAAAAAGGAAGCATTTGTCAAAACTAGGAGGCTGGGAACACACGAAGCAAGTGTGGAATACAAGGAAAGTAGAAAGAAACTTAAGCAAGGAGTAAGAAGAGCTAAAAGGGGTCATGAAAAAGCATTGGCCAGCAGGATTAAGGAAAGTCCCAAGGCTTTTTACACATACATAAAAAGCAAGAGGGTAGCCAGGGGGAGGGTTGGCCCACTCAAGGACAAGGGAATCTATGTGTGGAGCCAGAGGAAATGGGCGAGGTATTAAATTAGTACTTTGCATCAGTATTCACCGAAGAGAAGGACTTGGTGGATGATGACTCTGGGAAAGGATGTGTAGATAGTTTGAGTCATGTTGAGATTAAAAAGGAGGAGGTATTGGGGTTCTTGAGAAACATCAAGGTAGACAAGTGCCCAGGGCCTGATGGGATATACCCCAGAATACTGAGAGAGGCAAGAGAGGAAATTGCTGGAGCCTTGAGAGAAATCTTTGTATCCTCACTGGCTACAGGGGAGGCCTCAGGGGATTGGAGAATAGCCAATGTTGTTCCTTTGTTTAAGAAGGGTAGCAAGAATAATCCAGGTAATTACAGGCCGGTGAGCCTTACGTCAGTGGTAGGGAAATTATTGGAGAGGATTCTTCGAGACAGGATTTATTCCCACTTGGAAATAAGTGGACGTATTAGTGAGAGGCAACATGGTTTTGTGAAGGGGCGGTCGTGTCTCACGAACTTGATCGAGTTTTTCGAGGAAGTGACAAAGATGATTGATGAGGGTAGGGCAGTGGATGTTGTCTACATGGACTTCAGTAAGGCCTTTGACAAGGTCCCTCATGGCAGACTGGTGCAGAAGGTGAAGTCGCATGGGATCAGAGGTGAGCTGGCAAGGTGGATACAAAACTGGCTCAGTCAAAGAAAGAGTTTTAACAACACCAGGTTAAAGTCCAACAGGTTTATTTGGTAGCAAATGCCATTAGCTTTCGGAGCGCTGCTCCTTCATCAGATGGAGTGGATATCTGCTCTCAAACAGGGCATACAGAGACACAAAATCAAGTTACAGAATACTGATTAGAATATGAATCTCTACAGCCAACCAGGTCTGAAAGATACAGACAATGTGAGTGGAGGGAGCATTAAGCACAGGTTAAAGAGATGTGTATTGTCTCCAGACAGGACAGCCAGTGAGATTCTGCAAGTCCGTTTCAGAGATTCTGCAAGAGGACGGCCTAAACCGGGATCTTGGGTTCATGTCACACTATCAGTAACCCCCACAGCTTGCCTCCTGGACTTGCAGAATCTCACTGGCTGTCCTGTCTGGAGACAATACATATCTCTTTAACCTGTGCTTAATGCTCCCTCCACTCACATTGTCTGTATCTTTAAGACCTGGTTAGCTGTAGAGATTTGCATTCTAATCAGTATTCTGTAACTTGATTTTGTGTCTCTGTATGCCCTGTTTGAGAGCAGATATCCGCTCCATCTGACGAAGGAGCAGTGCTCCGAAAGCTAATGGCATTTGCTACCAAATAAACCTGTTCGACTTTACCTGGTGTTGTTAAAACTCTTACTGTGTTTACCCCAGTCCAACGCCGGCATCTCCACATCAGTCAAAGAAGACAGAGGGTAGCAGTGGAAGGGTGCGTTTCTGAATGGAGGGCTGTGACAAGTGGTGTTCCTCAGGGATCAGTGCTGGGACCTTTGCTGTTTGTAATAGATATAAATGATTTGGAGGAAAATATAACTGCATTGATCAGTAAGTTTGCGGACGACACAAAGGTTGCTGGATTTGCAGATAGCAATGAGGACCATCAGAGGTTGCAGCAGGATATAGATCGGTTGGAGACTTGAGCGGAGAGATGGCAGATGGAGTTTAATCCAGACAAATGTGAGGTAATGCATTTTGGAAGGTCTAATACAGATAGGAAATATACAGTAAATGGCAGAACCCTTAGGAGTATTGATAGGCAAAGGGATCTGGGTGTACAGGTACACAGGTCACTGAAAGTGGCAATGCAGGTGGAGAAGGTAGTCAAAAAGGCATACAGCATGCTTGCCTTCATCGGCCGGGGTATTGAGTTTAAAAATTGGCAAGTCATGTTGACGCTTTATAGAATCTTAGTGAGGCCGCACTTGGAATATAGTGTTCAATTCTGGTCACCACACTACCAGAAGGATGTGGAGGCTTTGGAGAGGGTACAGAAAAGATTTAAGACCATAAGACCATAAGACATAGGAGCGGAAGTAAGGCCATTCGGCCCATCGAGTCCACTCCACCATTCAATCATGGTTGATTTCAACTCCATTTACCCGCTCTCTCCCCATAGCCCTTAATTCCTCGAGAAATCAAGAATTTATCAATTTCTGTCTTGAAGACGCTCAACGTCTCGGCCTCCACAGCCCTCTGTGGCAATGAATTCCACAGACCTACCACTCTCTGGCTGAAGAAATTTCTCCTCATCTCTGTTCTAAAGTGACTCCCTTTTATTCTAAGGCTGTGCCCCCGCGTCCTAGTCTCCCCTGCTAATGGAAACAACTTCCCTACGTCCATCCTATCTAAGCCGTTCATTATCTTGTAAGTTTCTATTAGATCTCCCCTCAACCTCCTAAACTCCAATGAATATAATCCCACGATCCTCAGACGTTCACCGTATGTCAGGCCTACCATTCCTGGGATCATCCGTGTGAATCTCCGCTGGACCCGCTCCAGTGCCAGTATGTCCTTCCTGAGGTGTGGGGCCCAAAATTGCTCACAGTACTCCAAATGGGGCCTAACCAGTGCTTTATAAAGCCTCAGAAGTACATCCCTGCTTTTGTATTCCAAGCCTCTTGAGATAAATGACAACATTACATTTGCTTTCTTAATTACGGACTCAACCTGCAAGTTTACCTTTAGAGAATCCTGGACTAGGACTCCCAAGTCCCTTTGCACTTTAGCATTATGAATTTTGTCACCGTTTAGAAAATAGTCCATGCCTCTATTCTTTTTTCCAAAGTGCAAGACCTCGCACTTGCCCACGTTGAATTTCATCAGCCACTTCTTGGACCACTCTCCTAAACTGTCTAAATCTTTCTGCAGCCTCCCCACCTCCTCAATACTACCTGCCCCTCCACCTATCTTTGTATCATCGGCAAACTTGGCCAGAATGCCCCCAGGATTTACCAGGATGTTACCTGGTATGGAGGGCATTAGCTATGAGGAGAGGTTGGAGAAGCTTGGTTTGTTCTCACTGGAGCGACGGAGGTTGAGGGGAGACCTGATAGAAGTCTACAAGATTATGAGGGGCATGAACAGAGTGGATAGTCAGAAGCTTTTTCCCAGGGTGGAAGAGTCAATTACTAGGGGGCATAGGTTTAAGGTGCGAGGGGCAAGTTTTAAAAGAGATGTACGAGGCAGATTTTTTACACAGAGAGTGGTGGGTGTCTGGAACTTGTTTCCGGGGGAGATGGTGGAAGCGGATATGGTAGTGACTTTTAAGGGGCGTCTTGACAAGTACGTGAATGAGATGGGAATAGAGGGATATGGTCCACAGAAGCGTAGGGGGTTTTAGTTTAGTCAGGCAGCATGGTCGGTGCAGGCTTGGAGGGACGAAGGGCCTGTTCCTGTGCTGTAATTTTCTTTGTTCTTTGTTCTTTTTAAGGCACTGCATGTTGAATTTATTGGAGCGCGAATGGAAAGGGGTTCAAAGGTTTCAGCTTACTCGGAACCCTCAGAAACTTCAAATCAAAGCTGTGTGCTTACATTAGGGATGAGTGCACAGCTGTGCAGATTAGAACAACATCCCCAAGTGAAACTGACATCTCCTCTCTGTCAGAGGACTTCAAAGGGGTCTGCTCACACCTGCAGCTTCTGACAGGGAGAAAGGAAAATCTCTGCTGCAGAATCGAGTGCTGCAGTGATTTAAGAGCTTGCCAGGTGACCAAGGGTCATGGAGATTAAAGTGATTTGGCCACTTCATAATTTTCAGCTGAGAGGTAAGAATGCAGCTGTTCATAGAATCCCTACAGTGCAGGAGGAGGCCATTCAGCCCATCAAGCCTGCATCGACAACAATCCCATGCAGGCCCTATCCCCGTAACCCCATGTATTTACCCCGCTAGTCCCCCTGACATTAAGGGGCAATTTATCATGGCCAATCAACCTAACCCGCACATGATTGGACTGTGGGAAGGAACTGGAGCACCCGGGGGAAACCCACGAGACACGGGGAGAATGTGCAAACTCCACACAGACAGTGACCCGAGGCCAGAATTGAACCCAGGTCCCTGCTGTTGTGAGGCAGCAATGCTAACCACTGTGCCACCCATGTTGATCACAGGGCTTCCTGAATCACCATACCAGGGATGATCTTTAGATTTGCCAGGGCTAGAAGGGGCAGTCTAGCCATGAGACCCTCCATCCCAGCAGAGAATGGTGAGGTCAACCCCTTGGCCCCAGCCCAAACCCATCCAACTCTCAGGAACCTTGAGGGACCCTTCCTCTACAGCCTGGCAGTAGCAGAGGGGAAAATGGCCATGCATCTGCCTCCCTGGCACCCCCCGCCCCCAACCCCCTCCCCCCACCTCAGGGGGTTTCCCAATTGGACAAATACCCGATGCTGCAAATAGAGGACCTATACGCAAAATTGGTTGGGGGCTATATCGTTACAAAACTGGATGTGAGCCATGCCTACCTCCAATTGGAATTAGAAGCATCATCCAGAAAATACATGATGGTAAACACACGCAAAGGGTTGTACAAGTATTCTCGTTTACCTTTTGGGGGTATCGTCGGCTTACACCATTTTCCAAAGAGTAATGGAAAATGTACTGCAATGATACCCAGAGGAGTATTCCCAGAGGACAGGAGCCACTGTCAAGGAACATCATGAACATTACACCATTGAATAGAATAGACCAGAATACAAATGCAGAGATGTACTGTTGAGGCTTTATAAGGCTCTGGTCAGACCACATTTAGAATATTGCGAGCAATTTTGGACCCGGCATCTAAGGAAGGATGTGCTGGCCTTGGAGAGGGTCCAGAGGAGGTTCACGAAAATGAATTGAGAATGAAAAGTTTGACGTATGAGGAGTGTCTGAGGACTCTGGGTCTGTGCTCGATGGAGTTTAGAAAGATGAGGGGGGATCTCGTTGAAACTTACAGAATAAAAGGCCTGCATAGAGTGGATGTGGGGAAGATATTTCTATTAGTGGGAGAGACTAGGATCAAGGGCACAGCCTCAGAGTAAAGGGACAACCTCTTCAGAATTGAGATGTGGAAGAATTTCTTCAGCCAGAGGGTGGTGAATCTATGGAATTCATTGCCACAAAAGGCTGTGGCGGACAGGTCATTCAGTGTAATTAAGACAGAGCTAGATAGGTTCTTGATTGGTAAAGCAATCAAAGGTTACAGAGAAAAGGCAGGAGAATGGGGTTGAGAAACTTGGCAGTGTGGAAGATCAGCAGGATCTTGGGGTCCGGGTTCATGGGACGCTCAAAGCAGCGTCGCAGGTAGAGGCTGTGGTTAAGAAGGTGTATGGAATACTGGCCTTCATCAATAGAGGAATTGAGTTTAGAAATCGGGAGATAATGCTGCAGCTGTATAGGACCCTGGTCAGACCCCACCTGGGCAGTATTGTGCCCAGTTCTGGTCGCCTCATTACAGAAAGGATGTGGAAGCCATAGAAAAGGTGCAGAGGAGATTTACAAGGATGTTGCCTGGATTAGGTAGCATGCCTTATGAGGATAGGTTGAGAGAGCAAGGAGAAGAGTCCTAGCTCTTCTCCTTGGAGAAGCGAAGAATGAGAGGTGACCTGATAGAGGTGTATAAGATGTTGAGAGGTATTGATACACTGGATTCTCAGAGGCTTTTACCCAGGGCTGAAATGGTTGCCACAATAGGTCACAGGTTTAGGGTGCTGGAGAGTAGGTACAGAGGAGATATTAGGGGTATGTTTTTCACTCAGAAGGTGGTGGGTGCGTGGAATCGGCTGCCAGTAGTGGTGGTGAAGGTGGATTCGATAGGGTCTTTTAAGAGACTTTTGAATAAGTTCATGGAAGTTAGTAAGATAGAGGGTTATAGGTAAGCCTAGTAGGTAGGGGCATGTTCGGCGCAACTTGTGGGCCGAAGGGCCTGTTTGTGCTGTAGCTTTTCTATGTTCTATGTTCTAAACGTATCAGCCATGATTGAATGGCAGAGCAGACTCAATGGGCCAAAAGCCCTAATTGTGCTCCTACATCTTCTGGCCTTATAAGTAAAATGTTGTTCCTTTCCAGTTGTTTCCTTAATTATTACACTCAGTGATACCAAACAATGACAAGCATAACAGGAACACCCACCACAATCTTCTCAGGGCAAATAGGGAGGGGTAATATGCACCAGCCTTGCCAATGACACTCACATCTCAAGAGTAAATTAAACAAATTGATCACAATAAGAATGCTATGATAAAATGTACAAGGAAATCATCAGCTTACCTCCATCTCAGCTGTTAGATACAAATAATTTGGGTCCAAAGCATCAAATATCACTTGGTGAGGAATTGAAGCTTCATTTTCCAATTCATGTAGAACGATTGGGCGAATAACTTTCATTTTTCTATCCATAATCAGCTGCAAAAAATAAAGTTAACAAATCTGCCTCTAGAGTCACATCATTGTTACACTCAACTGCCCATCTGCTTAAATTACAACAGTGACTACACTTCAATAGTACATCTTTGCCTGGATAATGAGCTTAGGAATGTCCTATGATTGTGGCAAAGAACAAAGAACAAAGAACAGTACAGCACAGGAAACAGGCCCTTCGGCCCTCCAAGCCTGTGCCGCTCCTTGGTCCAACTAGACCAATCGTTTGTATCCCTCCATTCCCAGGCTGCTCATGTGACTATCCAGGTAAGTCTTAAACGATGTCAGCGTGCCTGCATCCAACACCCTACTTGGCAGCGCATTCCAAGCCCCCACCACCCTCTGTGTAAAAAACGTCCCTCTGATATCTGAGTTATACTTCGCCCCTCTCACCTTGAGCCCGTGACCCCTCGTGATCGTCACCTCCGACCTGGGAAAAAGCTTCCCACTGTTCACCCTATCTATACCCTTCATAATCTTGTACACCTCTATTAGATCTCCCCTCATTCTCCGTCTTTCCAAGGAGAACAACCCCAGTCTACCCAATCTCTCCTCATAGCTAAGACCCTCCATACCAGGCAACATCCTGGTAAACCTTCTCTGCACTCTCTCTAACGCCTCCACGTCCTTCTGGTAGTGCGGCGACCAGAACTGGACGCAGTACTCCAAATGTGGCCCAACCAGCGTTCTATACAGCTGCATCATCAGACTCCAGCTTTTATACTCTATACCCCGTCCTATAAAGGCAAGCATACCATATGCCTTCTTCACCACCTTCTCCACCTGTGTTGCCACCTTCAAGGATTTGTGGACTTGCACACCTAGGTCCCTCTGTGTTTCTATACTCCTGATGACTCTGCCATTTATTGTATAACTCCTCCCTACATTATTTCTTCCAAAATGCATCACTTCGCATTTATCCGGATTAAACTCCATCTGCCACCTCTCCACCCAATTTTCCAGCCTATCTATATCCTGCTGTATTGCCCGACAATGCTCTTCGCTATCCGCAATTCCAGCCATCTTCGTGTCATCCGCAAACTTGCTGATTACACCAGTTACACCTTCTTCCAAATCATTTATATATATCACAAATAGCAGAGGTCCCAGTACAGAGCCCTGCGGAACACCACTGGTCACAGACCTCCAGCCGGAAAAAGACCCTTCGACCACTACCCTCTGTCTCCTATGGCCAAGCCAGTTCTCCACCCATCTAGCCACTTCTCCTTGTATCCCATGAGCCTTAACCTTCTTAACCAACCTGCCATGTGGGACTTTGTCAAATGCCTTACTGAAATCCATATAGACGACATCCACGGCCCTTCCTTCATCAACCGTTTTTGTCACTTCCTCAAAAAACTCCACCAAATTTGTAAGGCACGACCTCCCTCTTACAAATGCAGATGCTTTATAAATGCAACACATTTCTTTATTTCTTAATTACTTTCAGATTTAAGCAAAGGGAAATATGTAAAGATGCAGGGCAATTAGAAATAGTCAGCTCTAACGACGGCATGCTTGCCTTCATCGGCCGGGGCATTGAGTTTAAAAATTGGCAGGTCATGTTGCAGCTTTATAGAACCTTAGTTAGGCCACACTTGGAATATAGTGTTCAATTCTGGTCGCCACACTACCAGAAAGATGTGGAGGCTTTGGAGGGTACAGACAAGATTTACCAGGATGTTGCCTGGTACAGAGGGCATTAGCAATGAGGAGAGGTTGGAGAAACTTGGTTTGTTCTCACTGGACCGACAGAGGTTGAGGGGTGACCTGGTAGAAGTCTACAAGATTATGAAGAGCATGGACAAAGTGGACAGTCAGAAGCTTTTTTCCAGGGTGGAAGAGTCAATTACTATGGGGCATAGGTTTAAGGTGCAAGGAGCAAGGTTTAAAGGAGATGTACGAGGCAAGTTTTTTACACAGAGGGTGGTGGGTGCTTGGAACTTGCTGCCGGGGCAGATACGATAATGACTTTTAAGGGGTGTCTGGACAAATACATGAATAGAATGGGAATAGAGGGATATGGTCCCCGGAAGGGTAGGGGGTTTTAGTTCAGTTGGGCAGCATGGTCAGTGCAGGCTTGGAGGGCCGAAGGGCCTGTTCCTGTGCTGTAATTTTCTTTGTTCTTTGTTCTAATGACACTGGGGTGATTGTAAAAGATCAGATTACCCATGATTAATCTTGTTTAGAACACCAAATAGTAATTTGCAGCATTGTCTGTAGCCAAAGTTGTGAATTAACTGTCTGCTGCTCCATTACTCACTCTATCCAGTTAGAGATTACTGATATCAATTAATAGCAAATGGACTTCTCGCAATTGACATTTTTTCAACCAATTACATGCAGCGCTTGAATTGAGATGCATTTACTGGAGGATTTGATTATATTTTAGACTGTAAGATGCAGAAGTAGGCCATTCAGCCCATCGAGTTTCCTCTGCTATTCAATGAAATCATGGCTGATCTGAAATGATAATCTTCAATTCCACTTTCCCACCTTATCCTCATAACCCTTGACTCTCTGACTGACTAAAAGTCTGGCTATCTCAGCCTTGAACGACCCAGCCTCCACAGCCCTCTGCAGTAAAGAATCTCACAGTTTAACCACCCTCTGAAAGGAGGAATTCCTCCTCATCTCTGTCTTAACTGGGCAACCCCTAATTCTGAGATCATGCCCTTTGGTCCTAGACTCTCCCACAAGGGGAAACAACCTCTCAACTTCTACCCTGTCAAGCCCACTGAGAACCCTATTTGTCTCAATAAGGACACCTTATTGAGCGAGAAGGGGAGAGAAATAGAACAATATATATTTACATGGTACTTTTCATTCATATATTTCATCGGTGAGGAACTGTAGGCCTATGACTTCCAATGGAGATTGCAAAACTTGACAGGCTTACCTTCACTGTAATTACACACCTCCTGTCTCTCCCAACCTTCTACACTCAGGCTGGGGGAGACAGGAGCTGTGCAGCGTGCCCCCGGAAGCATCAATGCAGTGTAACTGGGGCACAGAGAAATAGGTCATGCTCCCTTTTTATGAGGGACTGAGGTTAAGCGATGGGGTGGGGATGTATATGGTTCCTTTAATAGAAAGCAGCAGGTGATGGTTTCCAGTTGGTTATATTTCATTTTGGACAAAAATATAATTTATCCACAAACATCGATTCTGACCTTAATTAATTGTCCATTCTCTGTCCCAAGAAATAGAACAATCCAGTCTTGTACAATGCTGGCTGACACAGAGAGTAGTCCAGGGTATTCAAACACTGTTGTGTTGTGGATTGGAGGTAAGATTTCATTGGCTACCTAAAATAGTGATAAAAATGTCAAAAAGACAATAAGGCTAAAATTAATGCGAGGAGTATTCTTATTTCATTTTGATCAGACACAATTTGAAATGTCAAGGAAAGCTCTGGAAAATCAATTCTTTAACAACTCCTTTTCACTCACTATTTCCTCCTTTGTCTCTATCTCTCATTCTATCTCTGTATTTCTCTTTCGCTGTGCTTTGGTTCTTTTTATCTCTCGTGCTGACTCGCTCTGATGCCTCTCTTTTGCTCTGTATCTCTCGACATCTTTGTCTCTTATTGCCTTCATTTCTCTCTCTCTTTATTTCTTTCATTCTCTCTGTGCACCTTTCCCTCTCTCTCTCTTGTTCTGTTACTATTTTCTCGAGACAGACAAACAGATGTTGTCTGGCCAGGAGTTTTCAAGATTCCTGACATATCCATGTGGTATGGTTAGTGAGTTATTGATGCAAGACTCTGGATCAAGGAGAGAGAAGAGGACACAGATTAGCCATTGACCAATAAGTCTGCAGACAAACTTTTAAAATCTAGAAATCAAAATCAAACTAGTGAGCATTATGAAATATATTGTTTAATCAAAAATAGCCAGCATAGGGTGGAAAGAGAGAAGTCATGTTTGACAAAATGTAAGGGTTTTATTTGAAGAGTTGACTGTTTTGGAGAGTAGATTAATAAAGTGAACTCAGCAGGTATAGTGAATAGGAATTTTCAAAGACTTCTCACAAGATTATAAAATAAGATTTCTCACAAAATTATCTGTGGAAACATTCTGGCACATTATCAGGGCAAATATAAACAGGTAAGAAGTTGCAGCACTCCACTTGTCACAGCCTGCAAACTCAAAAATGCCCACTTTTATCCTGTCTGTTAACCAATCCATGCTACTGCATTATTCTCATCTTCATGAGCCATCGATATTTTGTGAGGCACTTTAATGAATACTTTCTCGAACCCCAAGTAGAAACATCTACTGCTTCCCCTTTATCTAGCCCACTAAGTTATATCCCCAAAACACTCAAAACAGATTTGTCAAATGTGATTTCTCTTTCGTAAAATCATGTTTACTTTGTTTGATTATACTACAATTTTCTAAGTGCATTTCCTGTTGCTAACTCTTCCCAATTATCTCAGTGGCTTGCTTGGCACCAGTGGCTGGAAATTATGGAATTTAGACATGATAAAGAAATCACAAATGTTGCTTTCTGTACTGCTTCCAGGTCAAAAGATATCACCTGGGTTACCTTCTGTTTCTGGTGTACAACTTGTGTCTTCTACAGTGAAGACAGATATATTTGTTCAAAATCTCTACCATTTTGTCATTCCCTATGACAGGTGTTCGTTCCCAAACTGGGGTCCTCAGACCCCAGGGTTTGTCAAGGGTCTCCAGGGGATTCACAAAGCTGGAGGTTGTCACATGGCTAGCAAACGCCGGTTTGTATGCACAAAATTTTAAAAGAATTAGTCAAATCAAATGGGCCAATCAGAGCAAGCTGACTAATTGGCCTATTAGTATCCAGTGCTCTGAGAGGCCTTGCCCTAAGTGGTGCATTTGATTTATTCGATGGCCAACTGAGGTGGGAGCTGGCAGGAGACAAATCGGCCAAAAGCGGGACAGTGAGGACAGCCTGTGTGTGTGGCCTAGAGGCAGCGGGGCCTTAGGAAAGGAGCGGTGGGCACAATTAGGGCTTGGGAAAGGAGGGGGCAGTGGTTGGAGAAAGGACAGTGAGGATGTGTTAGGATGAGTGTATGTGTTACAATGAGTTTGCGCAAAAATGGGTGTGCGTGAAAGAGGTCAGTTTGGATGTGAGAGAGGGGTGAATTTGTGAAATAACTCCTCAGAGGCCCTTCACTAGATTCCCTTTATTTACAGTTTCACACCATTCAGCTCAGGCCCAAGCCCTCCACTCCATTAATGGTAAGTGAACCAGTGTCTTTCGTGAGAAACAGGAACAAAGGTTGTACCCACAATTCTCAGAGGGTCCCCTGTATAAGTCCTCAGTCTTGATTATCCAGTGCGAATTTTACTGAACACTGACTGTCTCACCACCGATACGGCCACACCTGTATCGACCTCCATTAATATTGGATGTCCATTTAACTTTACAGTTATCTTAATTGGGTCCGGCTTGGACATTGCTATGTAGTTTAATTGCTCCACATGAAAAGTTGGTGACCTTTCAGGATGTGCACTTTCCTGGACACTGGTCTATATGTTGTTTTCCTAAAACTAGGTCTTGAAAGCTTACTTTGCTGCTTCAATTTCGTATACCAGCAGCAATTGCAATGCCGTGCCGGGCGGGATTCTGAAGGGACTGTTGACTGTGTGGTCAAAGCTTGGCTTTGCTTTGGGGCTATACTGTGGTCAGACCTGGGTTTATTTATATCCAGATACTTCCTAAGGGAGGAAGTGTAATTGCCTGTGCTCAAGAAGTCAGTCGAACTGGCGTGGGTGTCCACTTCCATCGAGATACCTTGCAACTCATATGCCCCACTTGCAGCATTTTGCAACGATAAGGCCAACGTGGCACCTGTTTGAAGTCCAGTTGGGCTTCAGCCAACAGGCATTTTTGGATAGTTATATTATTTAACCCACATATCAAACGGTCTTTAAGCATCAACCCGAATTCACAAGCTTCCGCCACTTGTCTCAACCTCGTTAGGAAACCAGTAACAGACTCCCACGTCTCCCGGAGTGCCAAGTAAAACCGGAAACTCCTCAGGATCAGCGGTGGCTTAGGTCATAGTATCCCCTCACTAGGTCTGCAAATTTCTGAAAGGTTTTGGTATCTGGTGCCTTCGAGAAAGTTAAGCTGAAAATAACGGCGAATGCTGACGGTCCATAAACCGTCAGAAGAATGGTCCTAAGCTTTTCATCTGTCACAATGTCATTCGCCCTAAAAAGGTAACGCATGTGTTCAACATATTGGGCCCAGTCCTCCACAGCAGGGTCAAAAGAGTCCAGTTTTCCAAACAGAGGCATGATGCCTGAAAATGGCTTAACCCAAGTGAAGCTGGCTTTTAGCGAACCAGTTCCTGAGGGTCGTTCTTTTTCCTCATCACCACTGAAATAACTCTTCAGAGATTGGTGTCCCTTCACCATATTTTCTTTATTTACAAACTCAATTCCACTCCTATGAATACTTCAAGTACAAAATAAGAAGCTGGAGTGCCAGTAGCCCTGACACTCCTCAATATATATACAGGTGAGACTCCCTGATTGGGCAGCAATCATTACCTCAATCAGGGAGCTCATACTCCAAAAGGCCAATTGCATGGGCCTCATTGAGATCATTACAGTTTGTAAGAGGGGAGTGTGTGTGTGAGCGAGTGAGCCTGTGTGCCATTCTTAACAGCGCTGATGAAGGGTCATCCAGACTCTGTTCTCTCCCCACAGATGTTGCCAGACCTGCTGAGATTTTCCAGCATTTTCTGTTTTTGTTTCAGATTCCAGCATCAGCAATAATTCGCTTTTTCTTACTGTTTAACTCACTGCCGCTTCACTTCCAGGAATACCTACCCTGAAGAAATACTGCTCTTCTCCCCAATAGAATTTCCGTTTGTCTCTTTCATCCTGTCCACCTTCATTGTTTTTCATTTCCCTCCTGGTGTTTGACAAAGTGTTGACCAAAACTTGCTTTCACAGCCATATTTCCTTCCACAGCGACTGTCTCCGTCACCAACTTACCCCACGTGGATTCCAACTGAGGCTCCACCCCTCATGTTTCGAATCCACCCAGGATTACAGGTATCTCTGAGATATATAATGCTCCTCAGATTGCAGTTCTCACTGCATTCTGACATCCACACTCAATGCCATAAACCACAATATGCACACACTCAATATGTCTCTGCTACAGCACCTGAATCACCCTATCTCAAAGCTGTCCTTATTCCCAGTTTCATTTCATTATTCGTCTCATCCAATGCCGTAACAAGAAACTTTTTCTCTTCCTTTTGTGTCTTATGGAACGTAAGCTCCAACAACTCATCGATACCAACACCCATCCGGGAACTTTCACACATTCCCGTCCTTCAGACCCTATCCCTTCTAACCACAGCGCTTGCCATGTATAGAACCTCTACAGTTAAGAAAGCTCACGAATGCCTCTACTCTCTCAAAAGGCTAAGGAAATTTGGCATGTCCACTACAATTCTTAGCAATTTTTCTACATGCACCATAGAAAGCATCCTATTCAGATGTATCACATCTTGGTATGGCTCTTGCTCTGACCAAGACTGCAAGAAACTACAAAGGGTTGTGAACGAAGCCCAGTCCATCAACCAGCCTCCCATCCACTGACTCCGTCCACACTTCCCGCTGCCCCGGGAAGGCAGCCAGCATAACCAAGGACCCCATGCACCCCGGATACACTCTCTTCCACCTTCTTCCGTCGGGAAAAAGATACAAAAGTCGGAAGACACGTACCAACAGACTCAATCACAGCTTGTTCCCTGCTGTCATCAGACTTTTGAATGGTCCTATAATATATTCAGCTGATCTTTCTCTTCACCCTATCTGTAACTGCAATATTATATTCTGCACTCTATCCTTTCCTTTTCCACTATGTACTTTATGAACGGTATGTTTTACCTGTATGGCATGCAAGAAACAATAATTTTTACTGTATCCCAGTACATGTGACAATAATAAATCAAATCAAGTCGTACCCTCTGACCTTCCCCTCACTGAGGCTCAATGTGCTGTACTCAGGTTGGACTTGGTTTCATAGCCTTACGAATTTTGGGCTCAACATCTTGCTGAACTCTTCTTTCGCCGCCTTTGACTCCATGCTCACTTCATTGGACAGGATTCCTTCCCTTGTGCAACAGATCCTTTCATCCACCTCCAGTACTCTTCCTCCATATGGACTCCTCCCTGCAGCCTCCTACCTGCTCTTGATCTTTTCATTGAGAACTCACAGTGTGACATCAGTCATCTCAATTTCTCTGCTCCTCTCACCCACTCTAATCTGTCTCCTTCTGAACTTGCGGCACTTCGCCAACCCTGACTATCATCAAACCCACTGACGTGAGTGGGGCTGTTTTGTCTAGCCTCTACCTCACAGAGGTTGAGTGCTAACTCACAGATACTTGCTCCTACCTCTCCCTGGACCATGACACCATCACTGAGCATCAAGCCATTGTTTCCAGAACTGTCATTGACCTCATCTCCTCCGGAGATCTTCCCTCCACAGCTTCCAACCTAAGTCTCCCAAACCTGGACAGCCCACTTCTAGCTCCTTCCCAAAATCCACAAACAGGACTGTCCTGGTAGGCCCATCATGTCAGCTTGTTCCTGCCCCACTGAACTCATTTCTTCCTATCTTGACTCCATCCTCTCTCCTCTAGTCCAGTCCTTTTCGACCTGCTGATGCCCTACATCATATCAACAACTTCAAGTTCCCTTGCCCAAAATGCCTCTTCTATCCTATGTATGTCCAATCCTTCTATACCCCCATTCCCCACCAGGATGGCCTCAGGGCTCTCTGCTTCTTCCTTGAACAGAGGCCTGAACAATTCCCATCCAGCACTACTCTCCTCCGTCTGGCTGAACTTGTTCTCTCACTCAACAATTTCTCCTTTCAAGAAAGAGCTCTGATGAAGGGTCGTCCAGACTCAAAACATTAGCTCTGTTCTCTCTCCAGAGGTGCTGTCAGACCTGCTGAGGTTTTCCACAATTTTCTGTTTTTGTTTCAGATTCCAGCATTTGCAGCTATTTGATTTTAGCCACTTTTAACATCCTGTGTAAGCCACAAATGGATTTTTCTTGCTGAGCTTTTTTTCTTCTGGAATGTATTTGTGCTGAAATCCTATGGTTCTCTTGTTCATCTACATCCTTCAGTATTTTTGCTTTCAGAATGTCTACCACCACCATAATGGTTTCTAGTATTACTGTGGGAGGTTGGAGAATAATAGCAGGTAGTTCTACTGTCACATCATGAGGCTCAAGAAAAATCAAAGGCACACAGACATTGAGGGAGGGAGTGTCAAACTCGACCATGAAGTAAAGGTCTCGCAGCATTATCCTGAGGTCCCGAGCAATAGCATCGAGGAAAAACAAAAGTTAGATCGGTTATGTGTCCGGGAGGGCTATGAGGCAGTGTGTGAAGACTGTGATGCTGGGTGATAGAGCCATTTCTTGGGACACAGAAATATAGACACATGGAAACTAGAAGCAGGAGTAGGTCATTTGACTCTTTGAACCTGCTCCGCCATTCATTTTGAACATGGCTGATCATCAAACTCAATATCCTGATCCCGCCTTCCCCCCATATCCCTTGATCCCTTTTAGCCCCAAGAGCTATATCTAATTTCTTCTTGAAATCATACAATGTTTTGGCCTCAACTACTTCGTGTGGTAGTGAATTCCACACATTCACCACCCTCTGGGTGAAGAAATTCCTCCTCACCTCAGTCCTAAAAGGGTTACCCCTTTTCCATAAATTATGACCTCCAGTTCTGAAGTCCGAGTCCACCGGTCTAATCCTGTTAGAATTTTATAAGTTCTTATGAGATCCCCTCTCACTCTTTTAAACTCCAATTAATATAATCCGAACTGACTTAGTTTCTCCTCATATGACAGACTTGCCATCCCAGGAATCAGCCTGGTAAACCTTCACTGCACTCCTTCTATATCAAGAACACATAAGTCACCAAAACTGCACGCACACAAGCGACGTACTGTCACCTATTGGTGCCACCACAATGGACAGGATCCAGGTCAGTTACAAAGGAGACCTCATTGCCCAGGAACCAACAATAAGCAAATCCTTTCCTTCAGTGCTGTTCCAGGGGTAAACATAACTCACTAGATTCACATCAAAGTCACAACATCAACAGTATAAGGTAGGAATGCAGCCTTCTCATATTCTTCCGGTGGAGCGGGCAGAGAGGGGAGTGATGTTTGGAGGGCAGAACTGGAAGATAAGATGAGCTGAATTTTTTTTTACTTACTTTTTTCGGAGTTGTTTTTTGTTTTTTTTCCTGAGCATCAGGAAACAGGAAACCGGAAATAGGTCGCAGGGAGACCTAAGACGGTTTCTTTTGCCCAATAAATTTGAACGGGGAGGTAACCCGAGACTCTACAAGTGTAGAGTCTCCCACCCTTCCCCCTCTTCTAACCTAAAAAAAAGACTCGGTGTCAGAGCAGGTGAGCTTTTTTTTTATTTTCTCTTTCGTTTCTGAGTAAAGGAAGTTAGCAGTGCAATGTTCCTCCTGTGGGATGTTTGAGGTGAGGGACACCATTAGTGTCCCAGCTGAGTACACCTGTAGGAAGTGCACCCAATTCCAGCTCCTTGAAGACCGTGTTAGGGATCTGAAGCTAGAACTGGATGAACTCAGGATCATTCGGGAGGCAGACAGTTATAGATAAAAGCTACAGGGAGGTTCATACTCCTAGGAATGAGGATACTTGGGTGACTGTTAGAAGGGATAAGAAGCAGTCAGAGCAGCGATCCCCTGTGGCTGTTCCTCTGTATAACAAGTATACCATCTTGGATACTGTTGGGGAGGATGACTAACCAGGGGTAAGCCATGGGGTACAGGTCTCTGGCACAGAGTCTGTCCCTGTTGCTCAGAAGGGAAAGGGAGGGAGGAGTAGAGCATTAGTCATTGGGGACTCCATAGTTAGGGGGACAGATAGGAGATTCTGTGGGAGCGAGAGAGACTCGCGGTTGGTGTGTTGCCTCCCAGGTGCCAGAGTCCGTGCTGTCTCGGATCGCGTTTTCGATATCCTTAAAGGGGAGGGGGACCAGCCCCAAGTCGTGGTCCACATAGGCACCAACGACATAGGTAGGAAAAGAGATGGGGATGTAAGGCAGAAATTCGGGGAGTTAGGGTGGAAGCTTAGACCTAGAACAAATAAGAGTTGTTATCTCTGATTTGTTACCCATGCCACATGCTCGCGAGGAGAGGAATAGGGAGAGAGAGCAGTTGAACACGTGGCTACAGGAATGGTGCAGGAGGGAAGGATTCAGATACCTGGATAATTGGGGCTCATTCTGGGGTAGGTGGGACCTCTACAAACGGGATAGCCTTCACCTGGACCAGAGGGGTACCAATATTCTGGGCGGGAAATTTGCAAATGCTCTTCGGGAGGGTTTAAACTAATTTGGCAGGGGAATGGGAACCTGAATTGTTGCTCCAGTGTACAGGAGGATGTGAGTGGTGAGGTCATGAATAAGGTTTCAAGGTCGCAGGAATGTACCCGCAGGCAGGAAGGTGTTTTGAAGTGTGTCTACTTCAACGCCAGAAGCATCCGGAATAAGGTGGGTGAACTTGCAGCATGGGTTGGTACCTGGGACTTCGATGTTGTGGCCATTTCGGAGACATGGGTAGAGCAGGGACAGGAATGGTTGTTGCAGGTTCCAGGGTTTAGATGTTTCAGTAAAATCAGGGAAGGTGGGAAAAGAGGGGGAGGTGTGGCATTGTTAGTCAAGGACAGTATTACGGTGGCAGAAAGGACATTTGATGAGGACTCGTCTACTGAGGTAGTATGGGCTGAGGTTAGAAACAGGAAAGGAGGTCACCCTGTTGGGAGTTTTCTATGGGTCTCCGAAAAGTTCCAGAGATGTAGAGGAAAGGATTGCAAAGATGATTCTGGATAGGAGCGAAAGTAACAGGGTAGTTGTTATGGGGGACTTTAACTTTACAAATATTGACTGGAAACGCTATAGTTCGAGTGCTTTAGATGGGTCAGTTTTTGTCCAATGTGCGCAGGAGGGTTTCCTCACACAGTATGTAGATAGGTCAACAAGAGGCGAGGCCACATTAGATTTGGTACTGGGTAATGAACCAGGCCAGGTGTTAGATTTGGAGGTAGGTGAGCACTTAGGTGATAGTGATCACAATTCGGTTACGTTTACTTTCGCGATGGAAAGGGATCGGTATTTACCGCAGGGCAAGTGTTATAGCTGGGGGAAAGGAAATTATGATGCGATTAGGCGAGATTTAGGATGCATAGGATGGGGAAGAAATCTGCAGGGGATGGGCACAATTGAAATGTGGAGCTTGTTCAAGGAACAGCTACTGCGTGTCCTTGATAAGTATGTACCTGTCAGGCAGGGAGGAAGTGGTCGAGCGAGGGAACCGTGGTTTACTAAAGAAGTTGAATCTCTTGTGAAGAGGAAGAAGGAGACTTATGTAAAGATGAGACATGAAGGCTCAGTTAGGGCGCTTGAGACTTACAAGTTAGCCAGGAAGGACCTGAAGAGAGACATGAGAAGTCTTTGGCAGGTAGGATCAAGGAAAACCCTAAAGCTTTCTATAGGTATGTCAGGAATAAAAGAATGACTCGGGTAAGATTAGGGCCAGTCAAGGACAGTAGTGGGAAGTTGTGCGTGGAGTCCGAAGAGATAGGAGAGGCGCTAAATGAATATTTTTCGTCAGTATTCACACAGGAAAAAGACAATGTTGTCGAAGAGAATACTGAGATACAGGCTATTAGACTAGACGGGATTGAGGTTCATAAGGAGGAGGTGTTAGCAATTCTGGAAAGTGTGAAAATAGATAAGTCCCCTGGGCCGGATGGGATTTATCCTAGGATTCTCTGGGAAGCTAGGGAGGAGATTGCAGAGCCTTTGGCTTTGATCTTTATGTCGTCATTGTCTACAGGAATAGTGCCAGAAGACTGGAGGATAGCAAATGTTGTCCCCTTGTTCAAGAAGGAGAGTAGAGACTACCCTGGTAATTATAGACCAGTGAGCCTTACTTCTGTTGTGGGCAAAGTTTTGGAAAGGATCATAAGAGATAGGATTTATAATCATCTAGAAAGGAACAATTTGATTAGGGATAGTCAACACGGTTTTGTGAAAGGTAGGTTGTGCCTCACAAACCTTATTGAGTTCTTTGAGAAGGTGACCAAAGAGGTGGATGAGGGTAAAGCAGTTGATGTGATGTATATGGATTTCAGTAAAGCGTTTGATAAGGTTCCCCATGGTAGGCTATTGCAGAAAATACGGAGGCATGGGATTGAGGGTGATTTTGCGGTTTGGATCAGAAATTGGCTAGCTGTAAGAAGGCAGAGGGTGGTGGTTGATGGGAAATGTTCATCCTGGAGTTCAGTTACTAGTGGTGTACCGCAAGGATCTGTTTTGGGGTCACTGCTGTTTGTCATTTTTATAAATGACCTGGATGAGGGCGTAGAAGGATGGGTTAGTAAATTTGCGGATGACACTAAAGTCGGTGCAGATGTGGACAATGCGGAAGGATGTTGCAGGTTACAGAGAGACATAGATAAGCTGCAGAGCTGGGCTGAGAGGTGGCAAATGGAGTTTAATGCGGAAAAGTGTGAGGTGATTCACTTTGGAAGGAGTAACAAGAATACAGAGTACTGGGCTAATGGTAAGATACTTGGTAGTGTGGATGAGCAGAGAGATCTCGGTGTCCATGTGCATAGATCCCTGAAAGTTGACACCCAGGTTGATAGGGTTGTGAAGAAGGTGTACAGTGTGTTAGCTTTTATTGGTAGAGGGATTGAGTTTCGGAGCCATGATGTCATGTTGCAGCTGTACAAAACTCCAGTGTGGCCGCACTTGGAGTATTGCGTACAGTTTTGGTCGCCGCATTATAGGAAGGATGTGGAAGCATTGGAAAGGGTGCAGAGGAGATTTACCAGGATGTTGCCTGGTATGGTGAGAAGGTCTTATGAGGAAAGGCTGAGTGACTTGAGGCTGTTTTCATTAGAGAGAAGAAGGTTAAGAGGTGACTTAATAGAGGCATACAAGATGATCAGAGGATTAGATAGGGCGGACAGTGAGAGCCTTTTTCCTTGGATGGTGATGGCTAGCACGAGGGGACATTGCTTTAAATTGAGGGGTGATAGATATAGGACAGATGTCAGAGGTAGGTTCTTTACTCAGAGAGTAGTAATGCCCTGCCTGCAACAGTAGTGGACTCGTCAACATTAAGGGCATTTAAAGGGTCATTGGATAAACATATGGATGATATTGGAATAGTGTAGGTTAGATGGGCTTTAGATTGGTTTCACAGGTCGGCGCAACATTGAGGGCCGAAGGGCCTGTACTGCGCTGTAATGTTCTATGTACTATGTTCTACATGAAGGCAACAGCAAAGGGGGCAGCACAGTTACATCATATTTGGCATCCCATCATGGGTTCACAATAAATGTTGTTCATCACTGGCCAAACAGCTTCCACTCATCGACAAAAAAAAACTGAAAGGTTTTACAGTGTAGCAAGAGGCCCTTTGGCCCATCATCACAGGTCATTAGAATGCCTCTTCAAAGACTGGAGCACTGAGTTACTTTGGCTAAAACATCTCATTCGCACCTTATCACACCACTGACCATTTGTCAGATTTCTGGAATGGTATCTTGATCACCTCAATGTGTGTGCTTGCCTCTCAGAGGCAAGGCTGCAGCAGGCAAAAATGCAAGTAAGGCAGCCAAAACTGTGGACCAGTCATTTCCCATAGGTTTTGTGATGTTAGTGTACCTTTATGAAATCTTTTCTTTAAATCACGTTCTCTGCAGTTGTAAGAAGGCCTTTCAGGTTTCAGTGTTGCTGGCTGGCTGCTGGAAGTCCTTTTATTGCTACTTCATTGGCTTCAATGGGTTTTGTTTATTTTTATTCTGGGATCTTTTATGACCTTGCATTGTGAGGGAGAAGATTGATTGACAAGTCAAAGTCAGGTGGTTCCTCCCAAGGAAAAAATCGAAGGATTCATTTTTAGTTTTAGTTTAGAAGGACATCCCCTGGTTTTGGAACTTTTGCTGTTAGCTGGAAGCAAGGTTTCTGGCCGTCCTGGAGTAGAAAATCTGCTGTTGGTGGTTGGCTTGACTACAGTCTCCCTGGTGTTCTAGGTGTTACAAGACTGGGAAGTCAGGATTTCAATTCTCCAACCAAAGGACTGAGGCTGTTCTGACTCCAAGCTTGTCTGTGTGTGCCTCAAGAGAACTGCAGCATTCAACCAAAGGACTAAATTCCAGTATCACACGAGTCTTACTGTGTTAAACCTGTGGCAAAGGTTTTGTTTATGGGATTTGTTTCGTTGGAACGGTGTTCAGCTGTTAAGGTTCATACAATACCGTGATTATTTTTTTCTTGTTTGTGATTGGTAAAAGTTATTGCTAATTTTATTTCGATACATGTTAACTGTATACTTAAATAAACTTTGTTTGATGAAAGTTCCTTAGTGGGTCATTTGAATCATACCCGAAGAGAGCTATCTCATACTCACCCTAGCCAAATTCAAAGTGCAAAACATATGATCCAGACGGACCTCATAGATCATTTTGGAGTTTCTGACCTCAATTATAACAGTTTCTACATCAGAACATATTTTTCTGCACACTTTAATCATCGTTGTCTTCCAGCAGGAAGCACCGCCTGGGGGGATGGCTAAGGGGAGACTGAGCATGAGCAGGAGGGTGAACAAGAGAGACCCAGATCGTGGAGGAGGCAACTCACCATACCGAAGGTTTATCATGAAAGATTATCCTACTTTCAAATGAGTGAGAGGCAGTGCCAGGCACGCCTACAATTGTCCTGTAACCTCATTCATCACATATGCCATAGTCTTTGTGACGACTTGACACTATGTGGGGTGGGAGGCTTTCCCTGCCAGTGGCTTTGAATGTGATGACAGCACTCAATTTTTTTGTCTGTGGATCTTTCCAGGGATCAATAGGAGAGCTAGATGTCACCCTCATGCCAAGGAGAGGTACAACTCACAACTCCACACACTCCCTTCTAGAGCAGACTATAGGACTTCTGAAGATGTGCTTCAGATGCCTGGACCACTCAGGTGGCTCTCTGCAATGCACTCTGAAGAGAGTTTCTCACATGATCGTAGTGTGTTCTGCCATTCACAATTTGGCTATGCAAAGAGGTGAACCCTTGACAGAAGGTGAACTGGAGGAAGATGAGACATCATCAGAAAATGAAGATGCGGAATTCCAGGAAGCTCAGGGGGCTGCTGAGGGATAATTTGAGCTCACTGATACCTTGAAGAAAGGAAGACATAGGAGATATGCCCATAATATTACATTGCTGACAGGATTTAGGAAGAGGAAAACTAAGTAAGGTGATATGGTCACAACTACCCTAGATTTTAAAGCCAATTCCATGTCAGGGATGGTCAATAGAATGAGTCCTGCATTCACACTTACGCATTCTGACCTCATGACTTGCTAGAACATGATCTCAGTCTTAGTTAGTGGTGTCCTGCTAATGCGTTCACTCAGCGAACTTAAAATCCATTGAGGAAGAACAATGATGCGAGAGTAGCCATGGCATTTTCAATGCCATCTAATGATGCGAACGCTGCCGTGATTGAGACGAGTGCTAACGTTCATGACCACCAAGGACAACACAACCCTTATTGTATTAGTGCTTATGAGTGACCCTCACTCATTGGTGTCTTTCGAGGAAGAAGGGATAGATACGATTGTATCATACACTTCAAATAAAAATTTAAACACATCTACCTGACAATACACAAGGATGCAGAGACTAGTTCAACTGAGGTTTACATCACATGAATGTTAATCTCAGAGGATGGCTAACCCTCGATATAAGAGCATTCCAATGTACAAATTCACAATGCCTTTGGTTGATCAGAACATTCACATATCCATCAAATAATTCCACAAAAATGCAATTTATTTGCTGCAATAGCACACCCATGAACCAAAAGTGAGATCAAAAATTTTTAACTTTCCTAACCGTACTAATACACCTTGGTGCAGCCAGACATTCGCAGCAGAGATGGAGGCAGCCTATGGACTGCTTTGTCCTGATGTTTATGATGACTTTAGCAGATGTCTTCTGGTGGCCCTGATGTCTTCTGGTGGCTCCGGCCTGATAAGGGTGTACTGCTCAGGAGCAGAAGTGCCCTCGTTGGCCTGTGCTGCTGTAGTGTGTGTGGACACACTACAGCATACCCTTAGGAGTGTCCTGAGTGGAGGCCTCTGCAGGTCCAATTGATGCTCATCCTCCCTGTGGGTGCTAGAGAGCTCTACCAGAGATGGGGTACACAGAGGGAGATCAAGCTGTCTCGTCCCACTGTCTCTGCATCCTGTTGGTGCTACCCCCAGGACATGTGGTCATGGAGCGCAAATCCATGTGTAAATCCAGCAAGATCGGCTGGACCATGGTCTCCATGATGTACATCAAGCTTCTCATGGCGACCTCAAGATATTTGCATGTTGGGGCCACAACATCAGACAGATCGCAGATAAACTCCTTCATCGTTCACTCTAGTTTGCTGAGTGATTCTTAAATCTCTGTCTGATATTCCACTGCTTGTCATTGCATCTCCACCTTTCAGCTGACAGTTGCTTCCAGAGGCTCAGCATCTGACTGGGACTGAGCAGATGGCTACTCTCTAGTAGCCCTCTGAGACCTAGAAACCAGGGGCGTTCCTGCCTCTGACTGCTGCAGAAACATGTCAGTGAGGTTTTCTCCAGTAAGTGACTCCGAGTCTAATCTAGAGCTATGCCTCACTGAGGTTTCTGTGCTAGTGAAGGGTGTGGGTGAGCACTGTGACGATTCTTCTTGAGCCTCTTCGTCCTTGGACGTGCCTGGTGTCTGGAGTACTGCTCAGCTGCAATGATGGCCTTGAGCTGCCAATGCTTAGAAAATAGAAGAGTTTTAGTTGAGAAGCATAAGCTGTATCAGACTACATTTGACTCATTGTGATTGTCAGGATTTGATGAAGTGACGGGGGAGCTGAGATCCATACTAAGTTATTGAGAGAAGTCAATCTCTCCTTCTCCACAGGAGCAATCCACGTCCTTCCCAGCAAGGTTGACTGCAAACTCAAATTCTCTGAGGGTGATGATGCTCATCATAGACATTTGTTTGGTCTAGGCTTTCTCTCATTTGTTGTGTGTCAGTTTAGCCTGTAGGAAGATGGAAGAAAGGCATGTGATCGGAGGGGATGGAGCAAGGTTTGGTTGAAATGCATTTCCCCCCATGTGTGGTGAACCCTCCCCAGAAGAGCCAGAACATAGAATGTAAGCAACGTGATTGATGGGATGGTATTGATGTGAAAATGTCTGAGAGAGAATCAGGGTTGCTATCAGAATAAAACATTCTGCCCATAACACAGGGGAGTGTGAATGTATGAACTTTGATGGGAAAACTAAAAACAGCAGAATATTTTTTTAAATGGCGAGAGGTTGGGGAATGTGAAATTCAGAGGGACTTGGCTGCTCTTGCACATGAATCACAGGAAGTTAACATGCAGAGGTACAGCAAAGAATCTGTTAGCCTTTCCAAAAACTAGATTGGAGCAAAGCAGTCTGATAACAATTATATAGGGCTGAATGAGTCTAGATACGAGTGCTGTGAGTAGTTTGGTGAGATCAAAGCTAATATTCCTCGAGATTATAACAAAGTGAGGTGATCTCATGAAATATATAAAATTTTTAAGCAACTTGATAGGATACATACTGAAATGTTTCCTTTGCCAAGAGAGTCATGAACTAAGCATTACAGTCTGGGAGTCAGGGATCTGATGTGGAGATGCCGGCGTTGGACTGGGGTAAACACAGTAAGACGTTTAACAACACCAGGTTAAAGTCCAACAGGTTTATTTGGTAGCAAAAGCCACACAAGCTTTCGGAGCTCTAAGCCCCTTCTTCAGGTGAGTGGGAATTCTGTTCACAAACAGAGCATATAAAGACACAAACTCAATTTACATGAATAATGGTTGGAATGCGAATACTTACAACTAATCCAGTCTTTAAGAAACAAAACAATGTGAGTGGAGAGAGCATCAAGACAGGCTAAAAAGATGTGTATTGTCTCCAGACAAGACAGCCAGTGAAACTCTGCAGGTCCACGCAACTGTGGGGGTTACAAATAGTGTGACATGAACCCAATATCCCGGTTGAGGCCGTCCTCGTGTGTGCGGAACTTGGCTATCAGTTTCTGCTCAGCGACTCTGCGCTGTCGTGTGTCGCAAAGGCCGCCTTGGAGAACGCTTACCCGAATATCAGAGGCCGAATGCCCGTGACCGCTGAAGTGCTCCCCAACAGGAAGAGAACAGTCTTGCCTGGTGATTGTCGAGCGGTGTTCATTCATCCGTTGTCGCAGCGTCTGCGTAGTTTCCCCAATGTACCATGCCTCGGGACATCCTGTCTTGCAGCGTATCAGGTAGACAACGTTGGCCGAGTTGCAAGAGTATGTACCGTGTACCTGGTGGATGGTGTTCTCACGTGAGATGATGGCATCTGTGTCAATGATCCGGCACGTCTTGCAGAGGTTGGTGTGGCAGGGTTGTGTGGTGTCATGGTCACTGTTCTCCTGAAGGGTAGGTAGTTTGCTGCGGACAATGGTCTGTTTGAGGTTGTGCGGTTGTTTGAAGGCAAGAAGTGGGGGTGTGGGGATGGCCTTGGCGAGATGTTTGTCTTCATCAATGACATGTTGAAGGCTCCGGAGGAGATGCCGTAGCTTCTCCGCTCCGGAGAAGTACTGGACAACGAAGGGTACTCTGTCCACTGTGTCCCGTCCACCAGGTACACCATCCACCAGGTACACGGTACATACTCTTGCAACTCGGCCAACGTTGTCTACCTGATACGCTGCAAGAAAGGATGTCCCGAGGCATGGTACATTGGGGAAACTATGCAGACGCTGCGACAACGGATGAATGAACACCGCTCGACAATCACCAGGCAAGACTGTTCTCTTCCTGTTGGGGAGCACTTCAGCGGTCACGGGCATTCGGCCTCTGATATTCGGGTAAGCGTTCTCCAAGGCGGCCTTCGCGACACACGACAGCGCAGAGTCGCTGAGCAGAAACTGATAGCCAAGTTCCGCACACACGAGGACGGTCTCAACCGGGATATTGGGTTCATGTCACACTATTTGTAACCCCCACAGTTGCGTGGACCTGCAGAGTTTCACTGGCTGTCTTGTCTGGAGACAATACACATCTTTTTAGCCTGTCTTGATGCTCTCTCCACTCACATTGTTTTGTTTCTTAAAGACTTGATTAGTTGTAAGTATTCGCATTCCAACCATTATTCATGTAAATTGAGTCTGTGTCTTTATATACTCTGTTTGTGAACAGAATTCCCACTCACCTGAAGAAGGGGCTTAGAGCTCCGAAAGCTTGTGTGGCTTTTGCTACCAAATAAACCTGTTGGACTTTAACCTGGTGTTGTTAAACTTCTTAGTAAGGGATCTGCCATTTTGAATTGAGATGAGGAGCAACTTCTTCACTCAAAGGGCTGCAAATCTTTGGGAGATTTTTCAGGTGAGGGAGCGGCAGTGGGGGTCGCAAATCCTGCAAGAGTCCCAAAACGTGATTTCCTGTAACAATTTACCCAAGCTAATGCTGTGATGGGAATCACAATTTTAACCATCAGGATCCCCATAAGAATAAACTCAAATGTAATTAACAGGCCTCCATGCCTGATAATTCCCCCCATCCCTTTGTTAGATTTTCCATTCATTTTGGCATGAGGGCACGCCAATGTGAATTACAGCTGGTCTCCTACGGTGTGCACCTGGCGAGGAGAACCTGCCAGAGAAGTTCAGGTGAGTACTTGACTCGGTGGGGAAAGAGTCATGCCTGGGCACTTCCTCTGGCACTGTCCTGTGGTACTCCCTGGCACTGCCCCTTGTCCATGTCTGGGCAGTACTGGGGGTGGCGTGCCAGCATGGCGGGGAGGAGGGGGGTTGGTTTCAGGGTTCTGTTGAAGGGGTTCAATTTTTGATTTTAGTTATGGAGGCACCCTTAAAAATATATTTTAAATGATTGAACCGCACTGCCAGCATAATGTTGTGGAAGCCACCCCTTTGATATTTTCTCTGCGTTGCTTGCAATGCGGCAGAGGATGCTGCCATTGGGGCCAGGCACTCTGCAAAAAAGTAAGAAAATTCTGCCCTTTTGAAATCAAATCAAAGATTATGGATTAGGAGGGCGGCACGGTAGCACAGTGGGTTAGCACTGCTGCTTCACAGCTCCAGGGACCTAGGTTCGAATCCTGGCTCGGGTCTCTGTCTGTGTGGAGTTTGCACATTCTCCCTGTGTCTGCGTGGGTTTCCTCCGGGTGCTCCGGTTTCCTCCCACAGTCCAAAGGTGTGCGGGCTAGGTTGATTGGCCATTCTAAATTGCCCCTTAGTGTCCCGGGATGCATAGGTTAGAGGGGTTAGTGGGTAAAATATGTAGGGATATGTGGATAGGGCCTGGGTGGGATTGTGGTTGGTGCAGACTCGATGGGCCGAATGGCCTCTTTCTGCACTGTAGGATTCTATGATTCTATGATACCAAGGGATCATGGGATCTGGGGACAATCCAGGAAGATAGGATCGAGGTATAGGATCTAATGTTCTTAATATTTGCTCAAAAACCCATATAGATGTTTATCGCATTCCCTTTATTATTCTGGTTTATTGCTCAACATTATGATTCAATGCTGACTGCTCATGATTCATTGCATTTCGATATACACACTAATTTCATCTTGAGTTATAGATGCTGAGGGTGGAATTCTCCATTTCCTTTCTCAGCGTGGTGGAAGGTGGTTCCTGCTGTTCCTGCTGGATGGAATGACATGAACCTGTGCCCAATTCTGCTCTTGTAATTATGTATGAGAGATGGGCATCTCTCCAAATCATCTGGCTGCCTCCAGATAGTGGGTTCAAAGGTCCAGATCTTACGCCATATGTAACCACCAGTCCAGCACTATCATACGCCCCTCTTCAGTCCACCTCTCCACAGTGTTCACGCAACCATGAAGGATGTCTGGATCCCAGAGGTTAAAAGCTAGCAGCCTCAAGAAAAAAATCTGCACCCTGATTCAACCACCATGAAGAAGTCTGCACCCCGATTCAACCACCATACCCATGAGGCCTTGAATTGAGGAGTCCAGGGGCAGAGGCATGTCCTGTACCCAAGGTATGGCTTCAGGAGACACGACAATCTCACTTCTCTGGCCTGCAAGGCTGCTGTCCATGAGGTCAGCACAGCTGGCAACTGCGCCAGAAGCACCATGATGTACAGAAAGTGGATGAATGATCTCATCTACTCTAGCAGGGAAAGTCCTCTCTCAGCTCACTCCATTGTCAAATTCTCATCATGGCTGTGGTGGACTTCAGTTGCGCTTTTGTCCTGCCTGGACCACCGTTGTGTGTTTGTCATGCCTGGACACATCCCCTGCCGGCTCCTCCCCTTGTCACCTAATATAAAGGTGGCTCTTTCCTCACCCTTGTTCAGTTCGGGTCGGTTATCTGTTGGGATATGCTCCTAGTTCTGTAATGAATAAAAGCCTACAGTTGTATTGGCACACAAGTAGTCTTTTGCCTAATTGATAGCGCATCAATGGCATCATGTACTCAAACGGTAACTCTCATCACAGATATCAAACACCCATTAGTGGGAGACATATATTCTCTCATGGACACTTTCACATCACCATCATCCCATCTGTCATATTCCTCTGGTCTTTCTGGGGAGGGATCACCTCTTTGCATAGCCTGATTGTGAAGAGCACAGAAAACTGTCAGCCTGCAGGGAACCCTCTCCAGTGTTTGTTGCAGAGAGCCACCAGAGCGGTCCAGGCAGCTTAATCATATCTTCAGAAGTCTTACTGTCTGCTCCATGAGACTGCTTGTGGATCTGTGAGCAACATTGTACCTCTCCTTGGCACAAATCTAAGGGCAAGGCACTGTAGTCATCAGCCATTGTTTAAATGGGTAACCCTTATCCCCCGGCAACCATTTGTATCGATGTTCTGAATCCAGTTGTTTTTGTGATAGACATTCCTACCCTGCCCCATGCAGCCACCCACAGCCTGCCCTTGCACAGCCCTCCTTCCACACTGCTCTGCTCGACTTCACCAACCCCCTCCTCTCCTTGCACCCCACCCCGGGTCGAACTTTGATCCATTGAAGGGGAGGGTCCATGAGTCTCAGGGATGGTACAGTGTTGTCCAGAAAGGCCAGCTCAATGTGGAACTGCAGAGGATGAACCAGTCTGTCCCAGCAGAGTGGTGTTCAATGCAACAGGAGGGGTGCAGCACTGTGGGCAGGTAGGCTACGTATAGTGCACTCACCTCGAAGCCTCAAGTGAACTGAGATCCAACTTGCGCACTTCATTCTTTTTCGAACAGATTTGAACACAAGGTTGAAAGGAAGCAGTTATTTTGATGAGCATTCATGAAATGCATATTAATGTAAATGATGTTCACACCATCAGGTAGCGGGAGAATTGACACATCATTAATCTTTCACTCAGAGGATTTCAAACTGTTTTTACGCTGGCGGATTTCCAAATTTTCTGATCCCATTGGATTCTCCTCTCCCATCTGTCAGCAAACCTGCTGCGGGAGGTATGGGAGAATCCAGTCCTGAGTTTCCTGGGTTATTGTCTCATCTCTTCTTAAAGAAGCGTTTTATTGGCTCTCCTTAATCCCTGGGCATACAATTTGCATATTTAAGGAGGATTGCATAGTTGTGACCAGAACCTCCGCTCTTACCTCCAACGTCTTTCAACAGCCCAGGTACAGCTATCAGGATTTGCCACGAAATCTAAGCAGAATTTTCTGTATTTTTTAAAGTGATTTTTTGGGCTGGAAAAGCAGTAAGCAGTCCACTGATTCCACTGACAGCTTTTCTCTCCTTACTCTTCAAATCTTAGTTGAAAAGAATGCTGGAAGCGTGTTCCATGTTGTCATGCTGGCAACCCAGCCCAACTGCAACCTCTGGCTTCAAGAGATCAAAATGCCCTTTAAAAATGGTGCCCCGATCTAACAGCAATAAAATAACAAGAATCCCCACTACCAACACGGAAATTCCCCTTTCACGGACAAGGAACATTCCCCCATGGACCTCCTCAAACAAAGCACTACCCCACCCCCCCCAACCAGTACTGCCCCCCTCTACTGCCAGGGGCGCTGCCAGGACATGGCCCTTTTCCCCATGGGGACTGTACTTATCTGAGCGCCCTTGGCAGGGACCATTCGCCAGGTTCTCATCTTACAAAAGCTGTTGTAAACGCTGCCATGACAGCATGTCAACGGGGGTGGGGAGAATCCCAATGTGGGAGAATAGTTGAGTAGGGAAGCCACTAATGATATTAAAATGTACTTAAATTGTGCTCCTGTCAATGTATGGCAGGAAACCTGTCACATCATTGGTGGGACAATCCAGTGAGGAAATCCCATCAATGTGCAAGCCATTTCAGGATTCATGCTGGAATTTTCGCTCTGCTGTCATTCCTACCCGCCAAAAATGGGACGGAAAATCTCGGCCATTCATTTCTTTTTAGGACCAATATTATCTTGTTATCTTTAATAATGTTCCATTCCCTCCTCTAGTACATACACATTCTCACCTCCACCATCTATTTGTTAATGCTGATGCTAAATTTTAACATATCTCTACTATCAATGCTTTGCAGGTTAGATGGATTGGCCAAGCAAATTGCCCCTTAGTGTCCACAGATTTGTAGGTTAGGTGGATTAGCCATGGAAAATACACGGGGATATGGGGATAGCTCAGATGGGTGGGCCCGGGTAAGATGCTCACCCTTCACAATTACATGCTCTCCTTCATTCCTGAGTGGTCCACATCTCTCTACCTACAGCTTTGTACATTTTATAAGCTTATATAAAAATTTACTATTTCCTTTTACATATCCACCAGTATTTTGATATATTCTGATTTAATCCTGCTTGCAATCTTCCTATTCAGCTCCCAACTTCACTTCCTATTTCTTTCACCATAATATTTCATATTATTAGTTCCAAATCTCCCTTGTATTTATACAGCTCTCATTATGACTCTCAAAACATTGTAATGTAGGATACAGGGCAAACAATTTATACATAGTATGATCTCACAAGCAGCAATGTGACAATAACCAGATAATCTCTGTTTAATGTTTTTGATCAGGATCACCAGGAAGAACTCTCCCTGTTCTTCTTCAAATAAGGCTGTGGCCAATAATCCTGGACAGCAGACAAAGCCTCAGTTTGATTAATCATTTAAAAGGTGACAGCTTCAACAGGACAGCACTCTCTCAGTGCAGCATAAACACATTTACAGCAACGTCCAGCAAAGTAATGTACAACACAAATTCACAGGACAATGTGTCTTTCTCTTCACCATCTCTAAAAGCAATCAATCCACGAGCAGGCATCCTCAGGAAGCCTCAACAATTGTGATCATCAACAATTGTGTCTGTGCAGTTTGTGATAAATATGCACCAAAATTAAAAGCTGAATAATATGTTGATATTGCACTTCTGATCCCAGTGACTCAGAAGGGGCAAACTTACAATTCTTTAAAAAAGCATTAACCACACTGCTATAACGTGAGAAAACAAGCCAAATGAAACAGATAAGTCCTTCATTTCAAAGGATTTACTGAGTTAAAACAAATATAAGATACGCCAAACTGGTCCAGGACTGATTAAACTATGGTAATCATAGACACACATACATATTGAAATTCCACATCAACAAGAACAGGACAATGAAACTGGAGACATTAACCCTACCCCCCTTCCCTCCAGAAACAAAACCAAATTTCTCAAGTTGCAACCAGAAGAGTGAAGAAAAACACAACAATGTAACACGAGGAACTCAAGAGAAACAGTGATCGTCAACTGTTTTTTGTGAGTTGGGAGTTTAGTTTGCCATTGTCAGTTTGAAATCTTCACTTACCGAGTCATTTTACAATCAGAAGATTTAAAGTTTAAAGTTTATTTATTAGTTTCACAAGTAGGCTTACATTAACACTGCAATGGATGTTACTGTGAAAATCCCCTAGTCGCCACACTCTGGCGCCTGTTTGGGTACACTGAGGGAGAATTTAGCATGGCCAATGCACCTAACCAGGAAGTACAAGATAGGAATATGCAAAAGCTTGTCCACAAACCAATTGTGTGTTAATCTCCATCCCACACTCTCACGTTCCTGACTGGCTCTCCGTCATAGACAATGCATGCTCTAACCACATATTTCTCATCTTATATTTTATTCTATTGTTTAGCTGGCTCTATGATGAGGAGAATTTTTTTGTTCCCAGAGGGTAGGACGTCTTTGGAATTCTCTTCCTCAAAAACCAGGGAAAGCAGAATCTTTGAATATTTTTAAGGCAGAGCAAGTTGGATTCTTGATAAGTACAGAGGTAAAAGGTTATCACAAGCAGACAGGAATGAGGAGGTGAAGTTGCAATCAGATCAGCCATGATCTTATTGAATAGCATAGCAGGCTCGATATGTTCACCAAGTAGTGCTGTGCGATATTTTACATTCAATAGAGTATACAGTCAGAGCCTTGGTTTAAAGTCCCATCCAAAACTACATGGGAGCAATATTACCAAAAAAATTCCAAGTGCCGAACAAGTGAAAATGGGGGAGTTTCAGACCCATTTTGTCATGAGCACGAGGCTGATTGCGCCAGCAATTCAGTGCTGGTATCATCACGAAAGGCAAGAAACTGGGCGTGAACCCCATTTTTCACCTCTCTCACGATCTTACCGGCTTGTCACACACCCCCCCCCCCCGCCTACACACCTCTGACCTTGGAGCATTTCTCACTACTGCTGTGAGCAATTGGCCTGGACTTCAGTCCGATTGCAGTCTTTGGTTGGAATAGATTAAATTATGGAATAATTGATACTTTGGATGTGATAGTACAGCAATAAAAACTCTGCACCAAGATAATGCCAAAACAAGAGGTTGAGTTAATAATAATAATTTGTAATCAATAACCGAATCATGGAAATGAGGTTGTTGTTGTGAAACCATTTCAGGTTTGTTGTTAATCCGTGAAGCTCAAAAAATCAGGTCGCTCTTAGCTGTTGACGCAATGAAAACATGGCCTGAACCTTCTGAGGACCAGCAATCAACATCAGATTGTCTCTCCACTTCTACTTTTGTTGTGCCAATGCTAGATAGAGCTTTGTAATTCTGGTGGTAATTCTGAGCCCAGCGTCTCCAGAAACAATGCCTATACCTGAATTGGAGCTGCTTCTCTGCTGCACTAAAAATCAAAGGGTGGGATTTTCCATGCAAGAAGGCGACTTGCCATTGGCAAGGATCTTCTGGTGCAGGATCTTCTGTCAACAGGGTTTCCCATTGAACATACCTCTTGCCACAATGAAACTGGCGGTGGGGGTGCATTGTCGGCAGGACAGAAGATCCCGTTGGCATGAACGGCTGCAAAATCTTGCCAAAGGGATGATCTGCCCAACCCACGGCATTTTTTCTGGAGGCGAAGGTATCTCACCACTGGCCAGTGGCAGGATCTTTCAGTCCTGTCAATGTGTACAGCATTTTGCATTTTTCTTGGCCATGCCACAGGGGAACCCGTTGAGGGTGCTTACCATCGTGGGACCGGGAGATCCTGCTGGCAAGATGGGCCAAAACATTCGGCCAAATACCTTTTGAGGGTGGCACAGTAGCACAGTGGTTAGCACTGCTGCTTCACAGCGCCAGGGACCTGGGTTCAATTCCCAGCTTGGGTCACTGTCTGTGTGGAGTTTGCAAGTTCTCCCCGAGTCTGCGTAGATTTCCTCCGGGTGCTCCGGTTTCCTCCCGCAGTCCAAAGATGTGCGGGTTAGATGGATTGACCCGAACAGACGCCGGACTGTGACGACTAGGGGAATTTCACAGTAACTTCATTGCAGTGTTAATGTAAGCCTTACTTGTGACTAATAAATAAACTTTAACTTTGATAGGACCCAGGCAACAGGGGAATTGTCAGGGGAAACGGAAATTCAAACTTCACAGGCAATTCCTGTGGAGTAAGTGTGTTGGGACTTCAGAGGGATCCCTTTACACACCAGGTCTCACCCCATCCGGAGACCAAAAGATGTGAGCCCATGTCTCTTGTATGATTAAAAGTCACTCAGTAAGAAATTATTGGGTGATACAGTGACCAGAATATTAATATTGAATATGCTACCTTTAAGTCTTAATGTAGTATAGATGTTTAATTGATTTGAATACATTAGGACCATCGACTTGGACAGTATTTGTGAAACTGCTTAAACATCAAATATTCACGGCATTTAGCAATTTCATCCTTTAATTAACAGTTTATCTGCAGCTCCAATGAAAACATGACCTTTTACTGACTTGATTTTTCCTTAATCCAAAATAGTAAATCTGAAATATATTTTAAAGTGCTATCATTAGAAAGCTTACCTTCACATTCTTAATCTGGAAGTAGATTTTTCTGCCTGTTTTGTATCCATTAAACTGAGTTAAATTGTAGAAGTAGAGTGGTTTGTTCTCGGTCTGCTTTTCTTCAGAGAAGATTGCAACCATAAAGGCTTCGGAGTGAGAGAGATTGATGAGGGCAGAGGACAGGACCCTGACAGCTTGTTTCTTAGCTGTGGGATAGAGCAAGGTGGCTTGAGAGAAGGAATTAATAGTTTCAGCGCCATAATCTTTAATATCCATGTGGATGAACTCCGGGCCTGAGATGTTGGCATTAAACAAAATATAAATGTGTTTCTCCCATTGGAAGCCGTGAATGTACTGCAGCTCGACAGCATGCTGTTCCTGATCAAGCTTGACAACTGCATCACCATACTCTGCCTCAGTAAAGCCCAAAAACTTTGGATCTCCAACATTTCCAGTAGGATTCCTTAGGAAGATGATGCCATCACTAATCTCAATGTAACTGCTGTTGTCTTTGCAGGTAGATGGGAAAAACCTACTGAGCTTTCCAGTAAATGTGACGGCCGTCACCAGATAGTCAACTGCCTTGTCTTTTACCAGAAAGGCGACCGTCGAGGCTTTTGGGTGGGAAGCAGCAACACGGAGCGGGTCGGTTTTGTATTGGCTGATATTGTGCAGTTCCCTAACCTCACAGGCTCCCAGCCTCAATGTCCCACAGGTCAGGACTCGCTTCCTATTCTCATCCACGATCAGGATCTTGTTCATGTTGGCCTTTTCTTCCCATTTTACACAGCAGCCCTCTGCTTTTGCGCATGGCCCATCGAGATGAGGCCCCGTCTTTGCGAGAACTTCCAGGCTCAAGCTCTGGTTCAGCTGGTGCAATTGATTCTTGGTGGCCACAAACACTCTGCCACTAGCACTCACTGCCATATTATCGATGCGGGTCTGAAATGAGAACACATCCCAAGGATTAACCTCTGCAGCCAAGACAATTAAAATGTCAAAGAGCAGAAGATAGAGAGAAACATCCTTTACTGGATCCATAGTCCTAGGCACACACACAAACTGTGCTTGGTTCAGTCCGTACAAAACATCTACGGAACTGGTTCAAGTCAGAACTTGCATTTTGTCCGTTCGACTGCGCTCCCAATGTCTTCAGTCGTATGAAGCTGCCTTCAGCACAGCTTACACTGCCACTTGCTTCCTTTTCCGTTTTTGTGGCTTCCTGTTCGTATCTCCAGTACCTCTTTTTGTAAACAGCAATTACATCAAATTACATGGAATCGGTAGCAGAGAAACAGCCCAATTCAGCCAAACTGGTCAATGCTTCTGCCCACTCTCATGTTTCTCTCTATTCCCTTCTCTCTGCATCAAGCATCTCGTTAAACACATCAGTGCTATCAGTTTCAGCCACTCAATATCGCGGGGAGTTTCACATCCTCACTACCCTCCATGAAAAGAGGCAATGGAACAGTAGCTGCAATTTTAAAGACGCTGACTTAGTTTGATTGATGTGGGTGGGGCGTTAAATGATGGCTGAGCAGTGCTCAGTCCATTCTCCAGTCCATTCCCCAACTTTTGAAAGAGCTAACTGAAGTGGGGAAAAACATAAAGATGGGTACATAACACATAAAATGGCTGCCTGGCACATAAACAGTCACCTGGGAAAGAGACATTAAACAGGCACTGACTTTTAGTGCAAACAGCTACTTGAAATTAAAACATGAAGGACAGACAGTTATTTAAAGTTAAACATGCAGGAATCAGATGCTGCAGGAAGCCAGCCAGGGCTTGAGGCACTTTAAGATAAGGACTGGAGGCAGGTTGCTAGCGGAGTGCCACAGGGATCAGTGCTTGGTCCTCTGCTCTTTGTGATTTTTATTAATGACTTAGAGGAGGGGGCTGAAGGGTGGATCAGTAAATTTGCTGATGACACCAAGATTGGTGGAGTAGTAGATGAGGTGGAGGGCTGTTGTAGGCTGCAAAGAGACATAGATAGGATGCAAAGCTGGGCTGAAAAATGGCAAATGGAGTTTAACCCTGATAAATGTGAGGCGATTCATTTTGGTAGGACTCATTTAAATGTGGATTACAGGGTCAAAGGTAGGGTTCTGAAGACTGTGGAGGAACACAAAGATCTTGGGGTCCATATCCACAGATCTCTAAAGGTTGCCACTCAAGTGGATAGAGCTGTGAAGAAGGCCTATAGTGTGTTAGCTTTTATTAACAGGGGGTTGGAGTTTAAGAGCCGTGGGGTTATGCTGTAACTGTACAGGACCTTGGTGAGACCACATTTGGAATATTGTGTGCAGTTCTGGTCACCTCACTATAAGAAGCGCTGGAAAGAGTGCAGAGGAGATTTACTAGGATGCTGCCTGGTTTGGAGGGTAGGTCTTATGAGGAAAGGTTGAGGGAGCTAGGGCTGTTCTCTCTGGAGCGGAGGAGGCTGAGGGGAGACTTAATAGAGGTTTATAAAATGATGAAGGGGATAGATAGAGTGAACGTTCAAAGACTATTTCCTCGGGTGGATGGAGCTATTACAAGGGGCATAACTATAGGGTTCGTGGTGGGAGATATAGGAAGGATATCAGAGGTAGGTTCCTTACGCAGAGAGTGGTTGGGGTGTGGAATGGACTGCCTGCAGTGATAGTGGAGTCAGACACTTTAGGAACATTTAAGCGGTTATTGGATAGGTACATGGAGCACACCAGGATGATAGGGAGTGGGATAGCTTGATCTTGGTTTCAGATAAAGCTCGGCACAACATTGTGGGCCGATGGGCCTGTTCTGTGCTGTACTGTTCTATGTTCTATGTTCTATGACAATAGGGTCTGATAAAGTGATTAGCCACAGATGGGAACGGGAGTACATAAATGCAGGAAAACCAATTACTGTATGTATAGACTGAAACTAAAGTCATTGATAAATCACTGAAAGGGGAAATGTACCCATTCTATGAAACAATGCGATGTTAAAAGCCAATGTTTGTATATGCCTGGCTGTAACGATGTGTTAACTATCGATCCTACTCAACTGGAGGATGTGTTAAATGGTTAATGTCCGGACTCTCCATTGTCTGAAAAGTATAAAAATGAACCACTCCTATTGTATCATTGGGAGAAGGTAGCTGCCTCAAGTACTGCGGAGTGCCAGTGCCTTTCTCCACGAAGCTTCGTTAAATAAAACTGTATTGTTGAACCTCCAGTCTGACTCCGGTGGTTTTCCCACAACATAATTATTCCCACTTCCCTGCTCTTTTCTCTTAGCCATGCAATCTCACCTTTCAAAGTATCTTTCCAATTTCCCTTTGAAAGTTATTACTAAATCTGCTTACACTCCTCTTTTAGACAATGCACTCAAGATCTCAACTCACTGCATGAAAATAAAACTCATCTCCTCCCTGATTTCTTTACCAATTATTTTAAATTTATGTCCTCTGGTTCCCAACCACAGTGTCTGTGGAAACAGCTTCCTCAACATTAGAAATGTATTATTTCCCAAAAGTGCAAACATTAGTATAACAAATCATTGAGAGCCTTCGCTGCATATAAACTTCACTCGGGATAGTAGAGAACTGGGAAACCATGAGAGTGAATAGTATAACATTGTTTTCATGTTTTTTTTATTCTGCATGCCACTAGCCTATGCAGATTGAGATAGCAAGGTAGTGAATGATTTGCTGGCCCAGATTTTCACCACAAGACACTCTACATCATGGTGAGAATGGCCGAAGTGTCCAAAAATCTAAAATTCCCCTCCCAAACCATGCCACTTCCCATTTATGTAGAAACAGGAATTGGTGCCAAAGGCTTTTCACTCATCCATGGATTACAAAGTCAGTTGGCCACTGTTGCCCACACTGAAGTCAAATTTTCGTAGGCGACGAATGTGAAACACAAAGAGTGCAGATTAGACCCAAAGAGCGAGTCTGAACTTTGGATAGTTAGGATTCCCTTTTGGAGAGGTCAATTTCCCCTTTGGATCTTTGGATACCTTTAGCAGAGCTCAGGTGCCCTTTGGGGTAGGTGCCTTAATGGGCATAACTGACTCACCCATGAATGTTACAGTGAGAGCATGGTTCTAATAATGCCAAGGCCAGGGGTTTGACCCCCATACTGGCAAAAAGCATATCTTAAAGCTAGCATGGTGTCTGTTAGATGTAGTTTAAAACCTTTATTGAGTGGGTTGTCCAACTGACTGTCTGTTCCTCTACCGCTTCTACATTTGTGGGCAGTTATCCTCAGAGACAGAGCATGCGGTGACTACCAACAACATCAAGGCCTTCCATGCCTGGGGTGGGCACTGCAGAGAATGGGAAATTCTCACCAGCAAGAATCTCCTTTCCTAACTCTTGCAGGATTTTGGGCCCACATCACCATTTATCCTCACGGCTAACACAGGCATAACATCCTGCCACAGAGCGTTTTGGGAACACACAGGTCAGAGCAAGTTGATAGGTTCGTTCCATAGTGCTATACCTGGTTATTACATGATCAACGGAATTAAATTTCGTACCACATGAAGGTGGGATTGGGAATTCACATCCTTTGGTTCTTAGTCAATTGCCCTAACCACTACAACACAATATACTTCCAGTTGATTACTCCAATTTGGTAAATTTCCAATGAGAAAATCTACTTGGTGAGTTTAAATAACATGGCTGATACATGCCTGAAATATAAGCTAACTTGTATAACTTTACTTATCAACCTGCAAGCAACTTGGAGAAACTCGTTCAAATTGAAATACTCCAATTCTGTACATCAAAGATCATTAGAGTTGCTCATTTAAAATGCTGTGATATTGATAAAAGATGACCTTTAACATGCAGAGTAAAAAAAAAATGCCAGGCAAGATGTTGGAATGCTCCTCTTACAGGATGTGGGAGATCAGGGAGACCTCCGGTATCCCTGACGACAGCTCCTGCAAAAGATGCATTCAGCTGCAGTTGCTAGCAAAGCATGTTAGGGAACTGGAGAAGGAGCTTGATGACCTCCATCTAATTCGGGAGAATGAGAAGTATATAGACAGTAGCTTTAGGGAGATAGTTACACCTAAGGGATCAGTGCTTGGTCCTCTGCTCTTTGTGATTTTTATTAATGACTTAGAGGAGGGGGCTGAAGGGTGGATCAGTAAATTTGCTGATACCAAGATTGGTGGAGTAGTGGATGAGGTGGAGGGCTGTTGTAGGCTGCAAAGAGACATAGATAGGATGCAAAGCTGGGCTGAAAAATGGCAAATGGAGTTTAACCCTGATAAATGTGAGGTGATTCATTTTGGTCGGACTAATTTAAATGTGGATTACAGGGTCAAAGGTAGGGTTCTGAAGACTGTGGAGGAACAGAGAGATCTTGGGGTCCACAGGACCTTGGTGAGACCACATTTGGAATATTCTGTGCAGTTCTGGCCACCTCACTATAAGAAGGATGTGGAAGCGCTGGAAAGAGTGCAGAGGAGATTTACCAGGATGCTGCCTGGTTTGGAGGGTAGGTCTTATGAGGAAAGGTTGAGGGAGCTAGGGCTGTTCTCTCTGGAGCGGAGGAGGCTGAGGGGAGACTTAATAGAGGTTTATAAAATGATGAAGGGGATAGATAGAGTGAACGTTCAAAGACTATTTCCTCGGGTGGATGGAGCTATTACAAGGGGGCATAACTATAGGATTCATGGTGGGAGATATAGGAAGGATATCAGAGGTAGGTTCTTTACGCAGAGAGTGGTTGGGGTGTGGAATGGACTGCCTGCAGTGATAGTGGAGTCAGACACTTTAGGAACATTTAAGCGGTTATTGGATAGGCACATGGAGCACACCAGGATGATAGGGAGTGGGATGGCTTGATCTTGGTTTCAGATAAAGCTCGGCACAACATCGTGGGCCGAAGGGCCTGTTCATAGAAATCATTGAAACCCTACAGTGCAGAAGGAGGCCATTCGGCCCATCGAGTCTGCACCGACCACAATCCCACCCAGGCCCTACCCCCACATATTTACCCGCTAATCCCTCTAATCTACGCATCCCAGGACTCTAAGGGGCAATTTTTAACCTGGCCAATCAACCTAACCCGCACATCTTTAGACTGTGGGAGGAAACCGGAGCACCCGGAGTAAACCCACGCAGACACGAGGAGAATGTGCAAACTCCACACAGACAGTGACCCGAGCCAGGAATCGAACCCGGGACCCTGGAGCTGTGAAGCAGCAGTGCTAACCATTGTGCTACCGTGCCGCTACTGTTCTATGTTCTATGTTCTAAGCAGCAGAGCACAGGAAATTGGGTTACTGTAAGGAGAGGAAATGGCAGTGTGAAAGGACAGGCAGAGCAGGGTTCCCCTGTGGCCATACCCCTCCACAACAGGTATACTGAATTGGATACTGTTGTGGGAGATGTTTTACTTGGGACAAGCTGCGACAGCTGGAACTCTGATACTGAGTCTGGTTCTACAGCTCAAAAGGGTGGGATGAAGAAGAGGAGAGCAGTAGTGATAGGGAACTCAATGGTCAGAGGTACGGACAGGAGGTTCTATGGTCAGGACAGAGACTCCCGCATGGTTTGTTGCCTCCCAGGTGCCAGGGTCAGGGATGTCTCTGATCGCGTGCACAGCATTCTAAAGTGGGAAGGTGATCAGCCAGATGTCGTGGTACACATCGGTACCAATGACGTGGGAAGGAAGAGTGAGGAGGTCCTAAAGTGTGAGCACAAAGAACTTGGAAGGAAGTTAAAAAGCAGGACCCCGAGGGTAGTAATCTCAGGATTGCTACCTGAGCCACATGCCAGTGAGGGCAGGAGTAGGATGCTTGGGCGGATGAACACGTGGCTGAGGAACTGGTGCAGGGGGCAGGGTTTCCAATTCTTGGATCATTGGGACCTCTTCTGGGGCAGGTGGGACCTGTACAAGAGAGACGGGTTACACCTAAACTACAAGGGGACCAATATACTTGCAGGGAGATTTGCTAGTGTTATTGGGGAGCGTTTAAACTAGATTTGCAGGGGGATGGGAACCAGAGTGCCAGAGCAGATAGTGGAGCAGGGGTAAAAAGACAGGTTAGTTCAAGCAAAATCACAAATGGAAGGGTAGAGTGTGGTGGAAATAATCTTTTGAGGTGTGTCTATATTGTGGGGAAGGCAGATGAGCTGAAGGCATGGATAGACACATGGAAATATGACATTATAGCCATTAGTGAAACTTGGCTACAGGAGGGGCAGGACTGGCAGCTCAATGTTCCAGGGTTCCAATGTTTCAGGCGGGATAGAGGCAGAGGGATAAAAGGTGGGGGGGTGGCATTGTTGGTCAGGGAAAATGTGACAGCGGTACTCAGGCAGGATAGATTAGGGAGCTTGTCTACAGAGGCCCTATGGGTGGAGCTGAGAAACAAGAAAGGTATGACCACATTAATGGGCTTGTATTATAGACCACCCAATAGTCAGCGAGAATTGGAGGAGCAAATCAGCGGAGAGATAGCTGACAACTGCAAGAAACACAAAGTTGTGATAGTAGGGGATTTTAATTTTCCACATATAGATTGGGACTCGCATATTGTTAAAGGTTTAGATGGGGTAGAGTTTGTAAAATGTGTTCAGGAGAATTTTCTACATCAGTATATAGAGGTGCCAACTAGAGAGGATGCGATATTGGATCTCCTATTGGGAAATGAGTTAGGACAGGTGATGGATGTGAGTGTGAGGGAACACTTTGGATCCAGTGATCATAATGCCATTAGTTTCAACCTGATCGTGGATAAGGATAGATCTGGTCCTTGGGTTGAAGTCCTGAACTGGAAAAAGGCCAAATTTGATGAAATGAGAAGGGATCTGGGAAGTGTGGATTGGCACAGGCTGTTCTCTGGTAAGGATGTAAATGGAAAGTGGGAGGCCTTCAAAGGAGAAATTTTGAGAGTGCAGAGTTTGTATGTTCCTGTCAGGATTAAAGGCAAAGTAAATCGGAATAAGGAACCTTGGTTCTCGAGGGAGATTATAACACTGATTAAGAGGAAGAGAGAGTTGTATGAAATGTACAGGCAGCAAGGAACAGATCAGATGCTCGAGGAGTATAAAAAGTGCAAGAAGCTACTTAAGAGGGAAATCAGGAGGGCTAAAAGAAGACATGAGGTTGCTTTGGCAGACAGGGTGAAGGAAAATCCAAAGAGCTTCTATAGGTATGTTAGGAGCAAAAGGATAGTGAGGGATAAAATTGGTCCTCTTGAAGACCAGAGTGGTAGACTGTGTATGGAACCAAAAGAGATGGGGGAGATACTAAATGGTTCTTTTGCATCCGTATTTACTGAGGAAACGGGCATGGAGTCTACGGAAATAGGGCAAACAGGTAGGGAGGTCATGGAACCATTACAGATTAAAGGGGAGGAGGTGCTCGCTGTCTTGAGGCAAATCAGAGTGGATAAATCCTCAGGACCGGACAGGGTATTCCCATGGACCTTGAGGGAAGCTAGTGTTGAACTTGCAGGGGCTCTGGCAGACATATTTAAAATGTCAGTTTTCACGGGGGAGGTGCCGGATGATTGGAGGGTGGCTCATGTTGTTCCGTTGTTTAAAAAAGGTTCCAAAAGAAATCCGGGAAATTATCGGCCAGTAAGTTTGACGTCGGTGGTGGGCAAGTTATTGGAAGGTGTGATAAGGGATAGGATCTACAAATATTTGGATAGACAGGGACTTATTAGGGAGAGTCAACATGGCTTTGTGCATGGTAGGTCATGTTTGACCAATCTATTAGAGTTTTTCGAGGAGGTTACCAGGAAAGTGAATGAAGGGAAGGCGGTGGATGTTGTCTACCTGGATTTCAGCAAGGCCTTTGACAAGGTCCCTCATGAGAGGTTAGTTAGGAAGGTTCAGTCGCTAGGTATACATGGGGAGGTAGTAAATTGGATTAGACACTGGCTCAATGGAAGAAGCCAGAGAGTGGTTGTGGAGGATTGCTTCTCTGAGTGGAGGCCTGTGACTAGTGGTGTGCACAGTAAGAAGTCTCACAACACCAGGTTAAAGTCCAACAGGTTTATTTGGTAGCAAATACCATAAGCTTTCGGAGCACTGCTCCTTCGTCAGATGGAGTGGAAATCTGCTCTCAAACAGTGCAAACAGACAGAATCAAGTTGCGGAATACTGATTAGAATGCGAATCCTACAGCCAGCCAGGTCTTAAATGTACAGACAATGTGGGTGGAGGGAACATTAAACACAGGTTAAAGAGATGTGTATTGTCTCTTTAACCTGTGTTTAATGTTCCCTCCGCCCACATTGTCTGTACATTTAAGACCTGGCTGGCTGTAGGATTCGCATTCTAATCAGTATTCTGCAACTTGATTCTGTCTGTTTGCACTGTTTGAGAGCAGATTTCCACTCCATCTGACGAAGGAGCAGTGCTCCGAAAGCTTATGGTATTTGCTACCAAATAAACCTGTTGGACTTTAACCTGGTGTTGTGAGACTTCTTACTGTGTTCACCCCAGTCCAACGCCGGCATCTCCACATCATGACTCGTGGTGTGCCGCAGGGATCGGTGTTGGGTCCATTGTTGTTTGTCATCTATATCAATGATCTGGATGATAATGTGGTCAATTGGATCAGCAAGTTTGCTGATGATACAAAGATTGGAGGTGTAGTGGACAGTGAGGAAGGTTTTCAAAGCTTGCAGAGGGATTTGGACCAACTAGAAAAATGGGCTGAAAAATGGCAAATGGAATTTAACGCAGACAAGTGTGAGATATTGCACATTGGAAGGACAAACCAAAGTAGAACATACAGGGTAAATGGTAGGACTCTGAAGAGTGCAGTTGAACAGGGGGATCTGGGAATACAGGTACAGAATTCCCTAAAAGTGACGTCACAGGTGGATAGGGTCGTAAAGAGTGCCTTTGGTACATTGGCCTTTACAAATCGGAATATCGAGTATAAAAGTTGGAGTGTTATGGTAAGGTTATATAAGGCATTGGTGAGGCCGAATTTAGAGTATTGTGTACAGTTTTGGTCACCTAGTTACAGGAAGGATGTAAATAAGGTTGAAAGAGTGCAGAGAAGGTTCACAAGGATGTTGCCGGGACTTGAGAAGCTGAGTTACAGAGAGAGATTGAATAGGTTGGGACTTTATTCCCTGGAGCGTAGAAGATTGAGGGGAGATTTGATAGAGGTGTATAAGATCTTGATGGGTATAGATAGAGTGAATGCAAGCAGGCTTTTTCCGCTGAGGCTTGGGGAGAAAAAAACTAGAGGGCATGGGTTAAGGGTGAAAGGAGAAAAGTTTAAAGGGAATATTAGGGGGGGCTTCTTCACGCAGAGAGTGGTGGGAGTGTGGAATGAGCTGCCGGATAAAGTGGTAAATGCTTTTAACATTTAAGAAACACTTGGACGGGTTCATGGATGAGAGGGGTGTGGAGGGATATGGTCCAAGTGCAGGTCAGTGGGACTAGGCAAAAAATGGTTCGGCACAGACGAGAAGGGCCAAAAGGCCTGTTTCTGAGCTGTAATTTTCTATGGTTCTACGTAATCTCCACTACTGACACATTGTGGCTGCACTATGTACTGTCCACAGGGCACACTGCAGTAACTAACCAGGGCTTCTTCAACAGCAGATTCACGAAACTCTAGTCTCTCCCAACTGAAGTACAGCATTGATACACCACAGAGGCATGAGCAATTTATTGCCTGTTGCTATTTGCACTCAGTTGAGGGTGGTGGAACAGTAGCATTAGATGGATGGTTGAAGGAAAGGGGTAAAGGAATTTGGAAAACACCAACATAGTGGATCGTGTGGAGGATAAACACCAACACAGACTGATTGGGTCAAATGGCCTGTTTCAATGTTATAGTCTCCGTATGGCTCTCAATTTACTCAGCTTTATATGTGGATATAAAAAATATTTTGAAAACAGCTATGCAACATTACTTAACCTTAAGCCTCCTGTTACTGCCGTCCTTCTCAGGAAAGTTATAATAGTGGCTATGTTATTGGGCTGATAATCCAAGAGCTCAGTGATGTCTCAGTTGAAGGTGTTTAAAAATCAGTTATTAAATAATCCAGGAACAAATAGCTAACGTCAACATAAAGTTATTGGATTGTCTGGTTCACTAAACCCCTTCAAGGAAGGAAATTCACTATCAATATCTGGTCTGGCCTACATGTGACTTCAGAGCCACAACAAAGCACTTGACTCTTAACTGCACTCAAATGTGCAAACAAGGCACTTCACTATCATTTTCACATCGGTAAGGTAATGAATGAATACATCACATTATATTAACTGAAAGTAAAGTAAACCAACCTATGGAATGCTTGTGTCAATTGAACAACTGAGATAACCTTTCATTTTCTTTTAATGTGCAAGCTCTGAATTCCACCACTGAACCAGGTTTAGATTTTTAAAAACCCAACATACAGCACACAGAAACTAAGCAGTTCATTGAAAAGGAATTTCGTTCTCAACAAATCGCCAGAATTTCAGAGAAACTCAGCCCTTGGGTCTGATTGTGGCCCAATGTAATTCACCAAGAATTCCAAAATTACTGCGTTATACAAAAGGCAACATCTTCAGGCATGGCTCAAAACAAAGAAACAAGAGGATTAGATCTTAGGAGCAAGCGTCCCTACATTAAAAAATACAATGCCACAGAACAGAGAGTGGTTTTACTTTCTAACCTCAGTAGAGAGACAGAAACCACACCCAACCCACAGCATCCTGAGGCTGCAAATGTTCGTATACATTGTACCACTTGAACTCCACACCTTTAAACAAAGATATCACAATAACTTTAAGCAAAGCTATCACACTGAAAACCCATCACAACTGGCATTCAACCCATGATCAGAAACGCCCAGGTACCAGATATAGTATTGAGTAATCAGCCAGATTTAGTTAACGGCCTAAAGACTGCTATTTTCCATGATTTATGCTATTCATTGTGTTTTGTCTGCTTTTTCTTTTAGTTTTATGTTGTCACTTTTTTAAATTGTCCATGGCTGCCTGTCTTGCCAAATAGATGAATCATAATCTATTTTTAGGTTTTCTTGTTGGGGCTCCACCCTCCTCACCAAGTTTGGAAACAGTAGGCTTAATCTGGAATGAAACCATCACCCATCAACAGCTCAGCTGGGGCTTACCTGTTGTTGCGTATGGTATGATCCTATAATTGAACAAAAATCGCGCCAGTTTGGTCTCCATGGATACCACCAGTTGCTTCTTCATGCCATTTTTGAAGGTTTGATCTGCCCATTCTGCCAGATCATTTGACGGTGGGTGATAAAGTTTGGACGTGTCGGATACCATTAGAGAGCAGAGTTCTAGAAATCGCCACTAGTAAAGGCTGGACCGTCCCTGTCTCATTGGGTTGAAGCCAGCCTTAGCCAAATGAAGAATCTTGGGAGCCATTTTGTGTTGCTCCCTTTCAAACACTTCAAATGACAATCACAATATGATTGAGATCAATGAAGTATTTGAAAGGGAGCAACACAAAATGGCTCCCAAGATTCTACATTTGGCTAAGGCTGGCTTGGTATTTGCTACCAAATAAACTTGTTGGACTTTAACCTGGTGTTGTGAGACTTCTTACTGTGCTCAACCCAATGAGACAGGGACGGTCCACAGAAAACTGGGCAAATCTATTAATGGATGAAACTCAGATAGTCAGTGGAATGTGTTCAAAAATAACAAAGTGAGAGAGAACTAGTTTATAAACCTAATGGTAAGAGATCTATTTGGAAAGACAGGCAGCCATGGACAATTTTAAAAAGTGACAACATAAAACTAAAAGAAAAAGCAGACAAAACACAATGAATAGCATAAATCATGGAAAATAGCAAAGGCAAAAAGTAAAGAACAGCAAAACATAATGAAGCAGATTGTAAGAGTACAAAATGGAAGTATGCAATGAAACTTGAAAGGGACATCAAAATTAATATAAAAATTATGACAATTACATTACAGAGTCACAGCATTGTTACTGTGCTGATGGAGGCTGTAGTAATTCAGCCCAACGCCAGTTTCCCATCACTAAAAACCCCATATTGTGCACCTGCAGCTTACACCAAGACAGTCTATACCTTGGGACCTACAATGCCGGCCCGGGTTGAGCAGCAGGTTTATAAGCCCCCACTGTCCACTTCTCATTAGGTGAACCTCCGCTCACTCAATAACGAAGCTCGTAATCCACTAAGCCCACAGGGAGATCTATCGATGATCCCCCATATTCTTTGCAGCCATCATAACATCCCTCGTCCTTTAGGTCTCTGTCTTCCCTTAGCATCCCCACTGCGAGAAGATCCTTTCCACTGATTAGTGATCTGTCTGAGGGCCGTTGAGGATGGGACTGGGCCAGGCAGTGTCAACTGAACTGGGGACCTCCGCTTCCGGAGGGAGCATTGCAGGGTCACTGATGTGGGTTCCTCCTCAGGTTTTGTTTCAGCTCAGAGATCTGCTTCCTCACCCTCCATCTCCAAGTCCGTACCTTCATTATCTGGAGAGGCTAACGCAGTCAGTTTTGAGCTGAGGACTGATACTGGAAGCACCCATCTACATGCCAGTAGTGTGGCCTGCTCAGGCAAGAACTCCCTGGCTCTGAGATTGTCCAAATATTTAAGCTTTTACCCTGGACTTTGACCTTGAAAGATACTGGTCCCATTTTCACCATAACGATCCCAAAGACCCAACTGGGACCATCGCCAAAGTTTATCATGTGAACCAGATCACCCATTGCAAAAGTTCTTTCTATCATTGTAGAATCATAATCTATTTTTAGGTTTTCTTGTTGGGGCTCCACCCTCCTCACCAAGTTTGGAAACAGTAGGCTTAATCTGGAATGAAACCGTCACCCATCAACAGCTCAGCTGGGGCTTGGTCTGCCGGATTTTCTGTCCCACCCGCTACGATTCCTGTGGCAGGACGGGAGAATTCTGCCTATAGAGTAAGAGTCATACAGTGCAGAAAAGGCCCTTCGGCCTGCACCGACATTAACTACCGCTAAAGATGCACTTATCCCATTTTCCTGCACTTGTCCCACATCCTTGAATATTATATTTCAAGTGCTCATCCAAATATTTTTTAAAGGTTGTAAGGTTTGCGCCTTGACTATCTTCCCAGGCAGTGCATCCAGATTCCCACCAACCTCAGTGATATTTTTCCCCTTAAAAAAAAGACTCAGGGTGAGAGCAGGTAAGCTTTTTTTCCCCTCTAATCTAAAGGGGGTGAGTGAATATCAGGTAAGCTCTTTCTTTCTTTTTCTTGTTTTATCCGCAAGTTATCTATAGAGGATGGCAGGGAAGACACTGCAATGTTCCTCCTGCAGAATGTTTGAGGTGAGGGACGCCGTCAGTGTCCCTGCTGATTTCATCTGTGGGAAGTGCACCCATCTCCAGCTCCTCAAAAACCGCATTAGGGAATTGGAGCTGGAGCTGGATGAACTTCGGATCATTCGGGAGGCAGAGGTGGCCATAGATAGAAGCTACAGGGATGTAGTTATTCCGAAGAATGAAGATAGATGGGTGACGGTGAGAGGGGCTGGGAGGAAGCAGTCAGTACAGGGATCCCCTGTGGTCGTTCCCCTCGGCAACAAGTATACTCCTTTGGATACTGTTGAGGGGGACGACCTGCCAGTGGTAAGTCAGCACTGGGTCCGTCCCTGTGGCTCAGAAGGGAAGGGGGGAGAGCAGGAGAGCTATAGTTATTGGGGACTCGATAGTTAGAGGGACAGATAGGAGGTTCTGTGGCAGCGAAAGAGACTCACGGATGGTATGTTGCCTCCCGGGTGCCAGGGTCCATGACGTCTCGGACCGTGTTTTCAGGATCCTTAAGGGGGAGGGGGAACAGTCACAAGTCGTGGTACACATCAGTACCAACGACTTAGATAAGAGAAGGGACGGGGATTTAAAACAGGAATTTAGGGAGCTAGGGTGGAAGCTGAGAGCCAGGACAAACCATGTTGTCATCTCTGGTTTGTTGCCGGTGCCACGTGATAGCGAGTTGAGGAACAGGGAGAGAGTGCAGATAAACATGCGGCTGCAGGGATGATGTAGAAGGGAGGGTTTCAGTTATATGGATAATTGGAGCACATTCTGGGGAAGGTGGGACCTGTACAAACAGGACGGTTTGCACGTGAACCAGAGGGGCACCAATATCCTGGGAGGGAAATTTGCCATGGCTCTTCGGGGGGTTTAAACTAATTTGTCAGGGGGATGGGAAAACGAGCTGTAGTCCAGAAGACAGTGTTGAGTGTAGTGAGATACTGAGGAGGGTATCAAGGTCGCAGGAGTGTACCAGCAGACAGGAAGGTGGGTTGAACTGTGTCTACTTCAATGCAAGGAACATCCAGAATAAGGTAGGTAAACTTGGAGCATGGATTGGTACTTGTGATTACGGTGTTGTGGCCATTACGGAGACATGGTTAGAACAAGGACAGGAATGGTTGTTGGAAGTTCCGGATGTTTCAGTAAGAGTAGGGAAGGTGGGAAAAGAGGTGGAGGAGTAGCATTGTTAATCAAGGATAGTTTAACGGCTGCAGAAAGGCAGTTCGAGGGGGATCTGCACACTGAGGTAATATGGGCTGAAGTTAGAAATAGGAAAGGAGCAGTCACGTTGTTAGGAGTTTTCTATAGGCCTCCAAATAGTAATAGAGATGTGGAGGAAGAAATTGCAAAGCAGATTATGGATAGGTGTGGAGGTCACAGAATAGTTGTCATGGGTGACTTTAACTTTCCAAATATTGATTGGAACCTTTATAGGTCGAATAGTTCGGATGGGGCAGTGTACAGTGTGTGCAGGAGGGTTTCCTGACACAATATGTGGATAGGCCGACAAGAGGTGGGGCCACATCGGACTTGGTACTGGGTAATGAACCGGGCCAAGTGTTGGATTTGTTTGTGGGAGAACACTTTGGAGATAGTGACCACAATTCGGTGTCTTTCATTATTGCAATGGAGAGGGATAGGGCCATACGGCAGGGCAAGAAGGTTTATGGCAGGGCAAGGACGAGGGATAATTATGACGCGATTAGGCAAGAATTAGGGAGTGTAAGATGGGAACAGAAACTGTCAGGGAAAGGCACAAATGAAAAGTGGAGCTTGTTCAACGAACAAATACTACATCATTGATAGGCATGTCCCTGTCATGCAGGGAGGAAATGGCTGAGTGAGGGAACCATGGTTCACAAGAGGTTGAATGTCTTGTCAAGAGGAAAAAGGAAGCGTATGTAAGGATGAGAAAACAAGGTTCAGTTGGGTCGCTTGAGGGTTACAAGGTAGCAAGGAATGAGCTTAAAAAAGGGCTTAGGAGAGCTAGGAGGGGGCATGAGAAGTCCTTGGCGGGTCGGATCAAGGAAAACCCCAAGGCTTTTTACTCTTCTGTGAGAAATAAAAGAATGACCAGGGTGAGGTTAGGGCTGGTCAAGGACAGTAGTGGGAACTGGTGCATGGAGTCAGAAGAGATAGGAGAGGCGATGAATGAATACTTTTCTTCAGTGTTCACCAAGGAGAGGGGCCATGTTTTTGAGGATGAGAGTGTGATACAGGCTGATAGGCTGGAGGAGGTAGATGTTCTGAGGGAAGATGTATTAGCAATTTTGAAAAACCTGAGGGTCGATAAGTCCCCGGGGCCAGATGGGATATATCCTAGGATTCTTTGGGAGGCAAGGAATGAGATTGCAGAGCCTTTGGCTTTGATCTTTGGGTCCTCACTGTCCACGGGGATAGTGCCAGAGGACTGGAGAGTGGTGAATGTTGTTCCTCTGTTCAAGAAAGGAAATAGGAATGACCCTGGTAATTATAGGCCGGTTAGTCTTACTTCAGTGGTCAGTAAGTTAATGGAAAAGGTCCTGAGGGATAGGATTTATGACCATTTGGAAAGATGCAGCTTAATCCGGGATAGTCAACACGGATTCGTGAAGGGTAAGTCTTGCCTCACAAATTTGATTGAATTCTTTGAGGAGGTAACTAAGTGTGCAGATGAAGGTAGAGCAGTTGATGTCGTATACATGGATTTTAGTAAGGCGTTTGATAAGGTTCCCCATGGTAGGCTCATGAAGAAAGTAAGGAGGTGTGGGATGGAAGGAAATTTGGCCGATTGGATAAGTAACTGGCTATCTCATAGAAGACAGAGGGTGGTGGTGGATGGAAAATTTTTAGACTGGAGACCAGTTACCAGCAGTGTACCACAGGGATCAGTGCTGGGTCCTCTGCTCTTTGTGATTTTTATCAATGACTTGGAGGAGGGGGCTGAAGGGTGGGTCAGTAAATTTGCTGATGACACCAAGATTGGTGGAGTAGTGGATGAGGTGGAGGGCTGTTTTAGGCTGCAAAGAGACATTGATAGGATGCAGAGCTGGGCCGAAAAATGGCAGATGGAGTTTAACGCTGATAAGTGCGAGGTGATTCATTTTGGTAAGACAAATTTGAATGCGGATTACAGGGTCAACGGCAGGGTTCTGAGGAATGTGGAGGAACAGAGAGATCTTGGGATTCATATCCACAGATCTCTGAAGGTTGCCACTCAAGTGGATAGAGCCGTGAAGAAGGCCTATAGTGTGTTAGCGTTTATTAACAGGGGGTTTGAGTTTAAGAGCCGTGGGGTTATGCTGCAACTGTACAGGACCTTGGTGAGACCACATTTGGAATATTGTGTGCAGTTCTAGTCACCTCACTATAAGAAGGATGTGGAAGCATTGGAGAGAGTGCAGAGGAGATTTACCAGGATGCTGCCTGGTTTGGAGGGTAGGTCTTATGAGGAAAGGTTGAGGGAGCTAGGGTTTTTCTCTTTAGAGCGGAGGAGGATGAGAGGCGACTTAACAGAGGTTTATAAGATGATGAGGGGGACAGATAGAGTGGATATTCAGAGACTATTTCCTCGGGTGGATGTAGCTGTTACTAGGGGGCATGACTATAAGGTTCATGGTGGGAGATATAGGAGGGATGTCCGAGGTAGATTTTTTACTCAGAGAGTGGTTGGGGTGTGGAATGGACTGCCTGCTGTGATAGTGGAGTCGGATACTTTCGGAACTTTCAAGCAGTTATTGGATAGGTACATGGAGCACAACCAGAATGATAGGGAGTGGGATAGCTTGATCTTGGTTTTGGACAAAGCTCGGCACAACATCGAGGGCCGAAGGGCCTGTACTGTGCTGTACTGTTCTATGTTCTAAGTCCCCTCTGAACCTCCTGCCCCTTACCCTAAAACTATGAACTCCCAACCAAGGGGAACAGCTGCTCTTTACTCACCATGTCCATTTCCCACATAATCTTATACACCTCAATCATGTCCCTCCTTAGCCTTCTCTGCTCTAAAGAAAATAATACAAACCTGTCGAGTCTCTCCTTAGAGCTCAAATGCTCCATCCCAGGCAACATCCTGGTGAAACTCCTCTGTACCCACTCTAGTGCAATCACATCCTTCCTTTAGTGAGGTGACCAGAACTGCACACAGTACTCTTCCACCTGTGGCCTAACCAATGCACTGTACAACTCCAAAATTACCACCCTACTCTTATACATTATACCACGACTGATGAAAGCAAGTATCCCAAATGCCTTCTTTATCCTATGAATGCGTTCTGCTGACTTCAGGGATCTGTGAATAATCATCACAAGATTTCTCTGTTCCTCTGAGCTTCCCAGTGTCCTTGTCTTGTTTCTTCTTCCAAAGTGCATCACCTTGCACTTATCAGGATTAAATACCATCTGCCACTGCTCTGCCTATCTGATCAATCCGTCTATATCTTCCTGTAACCTACAACCATCTTCTTCACTATTAACCACTCTATCAATCTTGGTGTCATCTGCAAATTTGTTTATCATTCCCCCCACATTTTCATCTATATAATTTATGTACATAACAAATAAAAAGGGTTCCAGTACGGAACCTCGTGGTACACCGCTAGACACTGGCATCTAGTCACTCAAACAGCCTTCTCTCATGCCCCTCTGAGTCCTATTAATAAACCAGTTTCTGACCCATCTCGCCAAGATTCCCTGAATTCCATATGCTTTAACCTTCTCAGTCTCCCTGATCTACATCAACAGAATTTCCCTCATCCACACACTTGATCGCATTTTTGAAAAATTCTAACAAATTTTTTTGGCATGACCTCCCTCTGACAAAGCCATGCTGACTATCCCTAATTAACCCCTGCCTTTCCACTCCTTCAGAATTCTCTCCAATAGTTTCCCTACCACTGACATGAGACTCACCGGTCTATAATTTCCTGGTTCATCTCTACCACCTTTCTTGAAAAGTGGAACCACATTAGCCGTCCTCTGGCACTTCCCCTGTGGACAGAGAGGAATTTAAAAATTATGTCAGAGTCCCTGCAATTTCCTGCCTCACCTCCCACAGCAGCCTGGGATGCAGTTCATCTGGATTAGGGAATTTGTCCATTTTTATGCCTGTCCGAGCCTCCAATACCTTCTTATTTCCTATGTCAAATTGTGCAAGTTCCTCACAGTCCCTCATCCTGAATTCCATACCTACGCTCTCCTTTTCCTGAGTGAAGACCGAAGAGACTTATTTATTTAACACCCTTCAATATCCTGCAGCTTCTCACACAGATTGCCCCCTTGATCCCTAATCTTTCTCTGGCTAACCTCTTCCCTTTAATGTATTTAGAAAATATTTTAGGATTCTCCCTAACCCTGTTCGCAAGTCCTTTTTCACGTCCCCATTTTGCTCTTCTAATTGCTTTCTTATGTTCCCTCTTGCACTTCCTATATTTGAGGACTGCAGCTAAATTGCTCCCCTTGGACTTGCGAAAAGCCACTCTCCTCTTCCTCATCTAGTCCTGAACTGTCCTAAACATCCAGAGTTCCCTGAACTTATTGCTCCTACATTTCCACCGAAAAGGTCCATGTTGGACCTGTACTCTCCACAGCTCCTTTTTAAATGCCCCCACCCCCCAACTGCTCTGCTGTCGATTATCCACAAGGAGCTGTTCCCAGTCAACTTTTGCCAGATTCTGCCTTATTTTAATAAAATCTACCTTCCCCCAATCCAAAGCCGTCTTTTGCAGGCCATCTTTCTCCCTGTCCATAACAAATTTGAACTGTACCATGTTGTGGTCGCCAACGCTAAAATGTTCCCCCACTGCTACACTGAACACTTGCCTGGCTTCATTCCCCAGAACTAGATCCAATACTGTCCAATCCCTTGTTGGGCCTTATACATATTGATACAAAAAACTTCCCTGGATACATTTCAAGAAATCCACCCCCTCTAAACACTTAACACTATGACTATCCCAATTTATGTTTGGAAAATTGAAATACCCGAGCATAATTATCCGATTATTACTCTTACAAACCTGTGAACTATCTACATATTTGCTCCTCTATTTCCCGCTGAAAATTTGCTCTACCCACAAAGCCTTGTTTGAAGACTCTTCGAAGATATCATCTCTCCTTATTGCAGTAATTGATTCCTTAATTAATACTGCTACGCCACCTCCCTTTTTACAACCTCCTCTGTTTCGCCTAAAGATCCTATATCCCAGAACGTTGAGTTGCCAGTCCTGCCTTTCCCTCCACCATGCTTCTGTGATGGAAAAATATCACACTTCCATGCGTCAATCCATGCCCTTAACTCATCAGTCTTATCTATTACACTCCCAGCATTAAAGTAAACGCCATCCAACCTTGCCTTACTCTCTTGACACTCAACGTAGCTAAACTCATTCTGACTTGTTTCCTATGCTGTACTATGATGTGTCTCTATTTCACCAATATTCTGTGTCCCCTTCCCTTGCCAAACTAATTTAAACTCCTCCCAACAGCACTAGTACCTGCAAAAGTACCTGCAAGGATGTTGGCCCCAATGTGATTCAAGTGCAGACCTCCCGTTTGTACATGTCTCATCTTTCCCAGAAATGGTCCCAGTGATCCAGGAACCTAAAACTCTCCCAACTGCACCAACTCTTGAGCCAAGCATTAATCTGTTCTCTTTTCCTGTTTCTATACTTATTATTTCCTGTTTCTATACTTCTTACTGTGTTTACCCCAGTCCAACGCCGGCATCTCCACATCATTTCTATACAAGCCAGCAGGTGGCAGCAGGAGCAATCCAGAGATTACAACCATAGAGTCCTGCTTTTTAATCTACTGCCCAGCTCCCTGAATTCTTGATGTAGAACCTCATTCCTCACTTTCCCCACATCCTTGGTACCAACATGTATGACAACATCGCATCACCCTCCCCTTTCAGGATGCCCTGCAGCTGTTCAATTACATCCCTGACCCTGGCACCAGGGAGGCAACACACCATTCCTGGAGCCATGTCTTTGGCCGCAGAAACACCTGTCTGCACACCCCTCCCCCCAACCTCATCCCATTCCCCATACAATCAAACTTCTTGTCATGCCACAAGCTTGGCTCTAACTGCATTCCTCTGAGGTACCAGCGCCCTCATTAGTTTCCAAAATGGAATACCGGTTAGTGAGCGGGACCCTAGGGGACTCCTGTACTTCCTGCCTGTTCTTTCTAGACTCTTGGGTGATCACCCATTTCCTTCTTTCCTTTAGTCCCTTTAGCTGCAGTGTGACCAACTCTTTAAACATGTAAATCCCCGTAACTCCAGGACTCCCCACGTGACAAGCTACACATTCCGCTCGGCTGTCCTCATCTGACATCTTAGATTTACAATTAATGCCTTAGACTATAACAATCCTAGATACAGATAATAGATAATACTTTTTCCAATATTTCTACTGTTTCTTTTAGCTTCAGCTATTTAACCACAGTCCTCATTGTTCCACAGGAGCAGGCTGAGGGTAAGGGAGCTTGTTTGTGCACTAATTTATTTAATTATTTTTCAGTTAAATTAGTGAAAAAAATCGGAGGGTTTTTTTTCTAAACAGGAAATAGGCCCAGCAGCAGCCTGGGAAGGTTTTGGAGGGTTTAAAAGTAGGCCACACCTTTGAGCGGGCAGCGTCGTTAGCGGGCAGCAGATTAAGCATGGGACAGAGTGAGAGCTAAAAGGGCTTTGGCTCACAGGGCTTCGGCGAAGGCGAGGAAGGTTGTTTGTTTGTTTTTCTGCGGTTACACCCCCTTTTTGTTTTATCCCCAAAACTAAAAAGGACATGGCTGGTATGAGTGGGAGGCCAGTATACTGCATTCGGTGTGGGATGTGGGAGTTCCTGGAGACAACTTGCCTCCCGGAAGTCCATATCTGTGCCAGATGTGTGGAACTGCATCTCCTGAAGGATCGTGTAAGGGAGCTGGAGCTGAGGCTCGATGAACTCAGTTTAGTTAGGGAAAATGAGAGAGTAATAGATAAAAGTTATAGTCAGGTAGTAACACCAGGGTCTCGGAAGGAAGACACGTGGGTCACAGTTAGGAGGGGTAATAGTCAGAAGGGTGCTGTGCCAGGAAGTACCCCAGTGGCAGTCTCCCATAAAAGAAAGGAATGGGCAACAGATGGGAGAAGGGAAGGGAGTGAGCAGTCTGTGGAGGGATCCCCTGTGGTTGTCCACCTCCAAAATAGGTATCTTGTTTTGGATTCTGTGGAGGGGGATGACCCTCCAGGGGTAAGCCACGAGGACCAGATCGCCTCCACAGAGACAGGCTCAGGGGTCCGGAAGGGAAAGAAGGGGTTTAGGAGAGCGATAGTTGTGGGGGACGCAATGGTTAGAGGCACGGACAGGCGCTTCTGCGGGACTGAACGAGAATCCAGGATGGTAGTCTGCCTCCCTGGTGCCGGGGTACTGGATGTCTCCGAGAGGGTAGGAAGCATATTTAAAAAGGAAGGTAGTCAAACGGATGTGATTGTACACATTGGTGGAAATGATGTAGGTAGGAAGAGCAGGGGGGTCATACGAGAGAAATTCAGGGAGTTGGGTGCTAGGCTAAAAAGTAAGACCTCCAGGGTAGCAATATCTGGACTGCTCCCGGTGCCTAGTGCAAGTGAGGCTCGGAACAGGGAGATTCTACAGTTGAACGCGTGGCTAAAGGACTGGTGCAAGAGGGAGGGTTTTAAATTCATAGATAACTGGGAAATCTTTAAGTCAGGATGGCAACTGTACAGAAAGGATGGGTCACACCTTAACTGGAAGGGAGCAAATATCCTGGCTGGGAGTTTTGCTAGAGTGTTTCGGCAAGATTTAAACTAGTGTGGCAGGGGGGTGGGGAACAAAACAGGAGGTCAGTAAATACTGAGGCTGGGGTCGAGCTGGGGGCCAGGGCAAGGCTAGCTAAGAAGAGGAGCACTCTGGAGGAGGACCTGACTGGGCCTGGAGGTCTGGAGTGCATCTGCTTCAATGCGAGGAGTGTAACGGGTAAAACAGACGAACTTAGGGCCTTAATGCTTGTGCGGAATTTGGATGTGGTTGCGGTGACGGAAACTTGGTTAAAAGAAGGACAGGACTGGCAGCTGAATATTTCGGGGTATAAGTGTTTTAGGCGAGACAGAGGAGGGGCGAAAAAAGGTGGGGGAGTAGCGATATTAGTTAAGGAGCATATTACCGCGGTGCAGAGGGTAGACAACTGAGAGGGGTCATGTACTGAGTCGCTGTGGGTGGAACTCAGAAACAGGAAGGGTGCAGTCACTATGCTGGGGGTGTACTACAGACCACCCAACAGCCCACGGGAAGTGGAGGAAAGGATATGTCAGGAGATTCTGGATAGGTGCAGAAAACATAGGGTTGTTGTAGTGGGGGACTTTAATTTCCCTGGCACAGACTGGAAAGTGCTTAGAGCTGGGGGTCCGGACGGGGAGGAATTTGTAAAATGCGTACTGGAAGGTTCTTTGGAACAGTATGTAGATAGCCCGACTAGAGAGGGGGCTATACTGGACCTAGTTCTGGGAAATGAGCCCGGTCAGGTCGTCAAAGTTTCGGTAGGGGAACATGTGGCAAATAGTGACCACAACTCTGTTAACTTTAGGATAGTAATGGACAAGGATGAGTGCTGTCCTACGGGCAGGGTGCTAAATTGGGGGAAGGCTGACTATAGCCGGATTAGGCAGGAATTGGTGGATGTTGATTGGGAGAGGATGTTCGAGGGTAAGTCCGCGTCTGGCATGTGGGAGTCTTTTAAGGAACTATTGATAAGGCTGCAGGATAGGCATGTGCCTGTAAAAAGGAAAGATAGGAAAGGTAGGATTCGAGAGCCGTGGATAACCAGGGAAATTGAGGATCTGATTAAAATGAAAAGGGAGGCGTACGTTAAGTCCAGGCAACTGAAAACAGATGGAGCTCTGGAGGAATACAGAGAGAGTAGGAAAGATCTCAAACGGGGAGTTAGAAGGGCAAAAAGAGGTCACGAGATGTTCTTGGCAGGCAGGATTAAGGAGAATCCTAAGGCATTCTATTCATACGTTAGGAACAAAAGAGTTGTCAGGGAGAAAATCGGACCTCTCAGGGACAAAGGAGGGGAATTATGCTTAGAACCCAAGGGAATAGGGGAGATCCTAAATGAATACTTTGCATCGGTATTCACGAAGGAGAGGGGCGTGTTAACCGGGAGTGTCTCGGAGGGAGGTGTTGACCCGTTAGAGAAAATCTCCATTACAAGAGAGGAAGTGTTAGGTTTTTTAGGGAACATTAAAACTGACAAAGCCCCAGGGCCTGATGGCATCTATCCTCGACTGCTCAGGGAGACGAGAGGTGAAATTGCTGGGCCTCTGACGGAAATCTTTGTCGCTTCTTTGGACACGGGTGAGGTCCCTGAGGATTGGAGGATAGCGAATGTGGTCCCGTTGTTTAAGAAGGGTAGCAGGGATAACCCAGGAAATTATAGGCCGGTGAGCTTGACGTCCGTGGTAGGGAAGTTGTTGGAGAGGATTCTTAGAGACAGGATGTATGTGCATTTAGAACGGAACAATCTCATTAGTGACAGACAGCATGGTTTTGTAAGAGGGAGGTCGTGCCTTACAAATTTGGTGGAGTTTTTTGAGGAAGTGACAGAAACGGTTGATGAAGGAAGGGCCGTGGATGTCGTCTATATGGATTTCAGTAAGGCATTTGACAAAGTCCCACATGGCAGGTTGGTTAAGAAGGTTAAGGCTCATGGGATACAAGGAGAAGTGGCTAGATGGGTGGAGAACTGGCTTGGCCATAGGAGACAGAGGGTAGTGGTCGAAGGGTCTTTTTCCGGCTGGAGGTCTGTGACCAGTGGTGTTCCGCAGGGCTCTGTACTGGGACCTCTGCTATTTGCGATATATATAAATGATTTGGAAGAAGGTGTAACTGGTGTAATCAGCAAGTTTGCGGATGACACGAAGATGGCTGGAATTGCGGATAGCGAAGAGCATTGTCGGGCAATACAGCAGGATATAGATAGGCTGGAAAATTGGGCGGAGAGGTGGCAGATGGAGTTTAATCCGGATAAATGCGAAGTGATGCATTTTGGAAGAAATAATGTAGGGAGGAGTTATACAATAAATGGCAGAGTCATCAGGAGTATAGAAACACAGAGGGACCTAGGTGTGCAAGTCCACAAATCCTTGAAGGTGGCAACACAGGTGGAGGTGGTGGTGAAGAAGGCATATGGTATGCTTGCCTTTATAGGACGGGGTATAGAGTATAAAAGCTGGAGTCTGATGATGCAGCTTTGTAGAACGCTGGTTAGGCCACATTTGGAATACTGCGTCCAGTTCTGGTCGCCGCACTACCAGAAGGACGTGGAGGCGTTGGAGAGAGTGCAGAGAAGGTTTACCAGGATGTTGCCTGGTATGGAGGGTCTTAGCTATGAGGAGAGATTGGGTAGACTGGGGTTGTTCTCCTTGGAAAGACGAAGAATGAGAGGAGATCTAATAGAGGTATACAAGATTATGAAGGGTATAGATAGGGTGAACAGTGGGAAGCTTTTTCCCAGGTCGGAGGTGACGATCACGAGGGGTCACGGGCTCAAGCTGAGAGGGGCGAAGTATAACTCAGACATCAGAGGGACGTTTTTTACACAGAGGGTGGTGGGGGCCTGGAATGCGCTGCCAAGTAGGGTGGTGGAGGCAGGCACGCTGACATCGTTTAAGACTTACCTGGATAGTCACATGAGCAGCCTGGGAATGGAGGGATACAAACGATTGGTCTAGTTGGACCAAGGAGCGGCACAGGCTTGGAGGGCCGAAGGGCCTGTTTCCTGTGCTGTACTGTTCTTTGTTCTTGTTCTTTGTCCCTAATATCAGTTACTCACCAACTAGTTTACCTCTTTCCTGTGATGTCAGTCCTCGATGTTTCAAACTCAAGATGCTTCATATCCTTCATATCAGAGGCCATTTGGCCCGTCGTATCTACACTGGTGCTCCGAGTGAGCAATTCATGTGGTGCACATGGACTACACCCCCTATATTGGCCCCACAACCCCGCGCATTTCCAGAAAAGCGTCATTCTTTTTTGAATGTTTGAATTGAACCTGCCACCAACACACACAGCAATGTGTTCTGGACCTTAACCACTTGCTGCGCAAAAAAAGGTTTTCCTCATGTCACTTTTGTTCCTTCCAATTACTTGAAATCTGTTCTCTCTCATCCTCAATCCTTTCACAAGTGGGAACATCTTCTCCCAATCTATTCTGTCCAGATCCCTTATGATTTTGAATATCTCTATTAAGTATCCTCTTAGCCTTCTTTTCGCCAAGGAAAAATGTCCTAACTTCTCCAATCCATCTTCAGAACTGGAATTCCTCATTCCTGGATCAGGGAAAACTCTTTTCCACACTCTCACCAATGCATTCACATTCTCCTTAAAGTGTGGCACCCAGAACTGGACACAATACTTCAGCTGAGGCCGAACTAGTGTCTTATTGAAGTTCAGCATAACCTCCTTGCTCTTGTATTTTATGCCCCTATTAATAAAGCCCAGAATACTGTATGCTTTATTAACCACTTTTTCAACCTGTCCTAACATCTTCAATGTATACACATCCAGGTCTCTCTGCTAGAGTCAATGGATGGGAGGCTGGTTTGCATGATGGATCGGGCTACATTCACGACATTTTGTAGTTCCTTGCAGTCTTGGGCAAAGCAGGAGCCATACCAAGTTGTGATATAACCAGAAAGAATGCTTTCTATGGTGCATCTGTGAAAGTTGGTGAGAGTCGTAGCTGACATGCCAAATTTCCTAAGTCTTCTGAGAAGATAGAGGCATTGGTGGGCTTTCTTAACTATAGTGTTGGCATGGGGGGACCAGGACAGGTTGTTGGTGATCTGGACACCTAAAAACTTGAAGCACTTGACCCTTTCTACTTTGTCCCCGTTGATGTAGACAGGGGCATGTTCTCCTTTACGCTTCCTGAAGTCGATGACAACCTCCTTCGTTTTGTTGACATTGACGGAGAGATGATTGTTGCCGCACCAGTTCACCAGATTCTCTGTCTCATTCCTGTACTCTGTCTCATCGTTGTTTGAGATCCGACCACTACAGTGGTGTCGTCAGCAAACTTGAAAATCAGATTGGAGGGGAATTTGGCCACACAGTCATAGGTGTGTAAGGAGTATAGCAGGGGGCTGAGAATACAGCCTTTGTGGGGCACCAGTGTTAAGGATGATAGGTGTTGTTGCCTATCCTTACTGATCGTGGTTTGTGAGTTAGGAAGTTCAGGATCCAGTCGCAGACGGAATTGCCGAGGCCCAGGCCACAGAGTTTGGAGATGAGTTTCGTGGGAATAATAGTGTTGAAGGCTGAGCTGTAGTCAATAAATAGGAGTCTGACATAGGTGTCCTTGTTATTTAGGTGTTCCAGGGTTGAGTGCAGGGCCAGGGAAATGGTATCTGCTGTGGACCTGTTGCGGCGGTAAACTGTAGTGGATCCAGGTAGTCCGGGAGGCTGGAATTGATTTGTGCTATGACTCATCTTTCGAAACACTTCATAATGAAGTGTTTCCTTAATTAATCCACATTTGTCCATGTGACTATTCATTTTGTTATTGTTTCTAGAAGTTTCCCCACCATTGATGTTGAACTAACTGGCCAGTAGAGCCTGGACTTATTCAAACCCTTTTTTGAACAAGGGTGCAACGTTTTCAATTCTCCAGTTCATTGGCACTACCTGCGAATCTAAAGAAGACTAAAAATTATGGCCAATGCCACTGCAATTTCCACTCTCACCTTCCTTAGTATTCTTGGATGCATCTCATCCAGTCCTGGTGACTTAACAAGTTTAAGCACAGCCTTTCCAATGCCTCCTCATCAATTTTAAACTTTTCCATTGTCTGAATTACTTCCTCATTCATCATTATCTGGGAACATCTTCTTTCTTGGTACAGACAGATGCAAAATATTAAATACCTCTACCTCCATGTGTAAATCCTTTTTGTCCCTAATCAGCCCTGCTCGTCTTTTTACCAGCTTTTTTACTATCTATATGTCTGTAGAAAACTTTGGGAATCTTTTTACATTATCTGCCAGTCTCTTCTCATGTTCCCTCTTGCCTTCTCCACATCTTCTCTGAACCTTCTTTATTCAACTTGGTTCTCGAATGTATTTTCTGTTGGACACCTGTCAAAAATAAACTTTTTCTTCTTTTATGTTAATTTCTGTCTCTTTTTTCACCGAGTGAATTCTGGATTTTTATTCCTACCTTTCTCTTTCAAGAGGATGTACCTTAACTGCGTCCACGCTATCTTTTTCATTAAATATGAGTCAAAATCCTGGAATGCCCCCCCCCCCCCCCCAGACTGCTCCAGCATCACTACTGCCGAGTGTGCCCATTCACGGCGGTTGTGCTAGAGTTTGTCCAGCAATGAGACAGATGGGAAGAATGTAGGTGGGTGGCTTGCCAGGTTAGATGGGAATGAAGTCTGGCATGCATGGGAGGTGAGTCAGAGTGGGGATGTGAGTAGCAGAGGAGATAATGGGGTGGGGGAAGGGTGGCATGACAAGTGTTGGGGTGGTATGACAAGTATTGGGACCCCATGAGATCACCATGGAGGTGTGAAGGATGTGTTAAGAGGTGTTGCGGGAAAAACGAGGACTTAGCCTAGCTGCATGAAGAAAGTCATTCATCTTCTTCTGGCACTGCAACCCCATCCTCTTGTGGAGAGAGCTGACAATCACAGCCACAGTCTCCTAGGCAGGGTTGGTCATCTTGCTGGCAGAAATTCTGCCTGATCAAGGGTAGAGGATCTCTCACCTCTGCCCGACCTATCCAGAAGCTTGCTGAGGGCTCCCTTGGTGAAGCCTGGTGCAGTCTTTCTGGCAGATATCACCTGACTGCACTTGGAATAAGTGCAGGGGAAGTGTTTAAATGGTGTGCCCCACTGATGGCAACCATTAAGTTGCAGCAGGGCGTGAAAATTTGAGGTAGACGACCATAGGTATGGCGTGAAACTCATGGAAACATTTTTTCCTTAAAGAGGTTGAATATACGGTGACTTTTCAGGTCGACGGGTTTCCTGGCCTTTTACACTTTGAAAAAATATCGGAAAATTTCACCCACTCACTCTCTCTCTCTCTCACGTACACACTCCCCCTCCCTCTCTCTTTCTCTCACACACACTCATTCATTCTCTACCTCCGACTGGGCCGGGGCCATTTTCCCTAAATGGACTACGCCACCATCTTGGCCTCCCTTCTTCCCCATGCCGCTGCTCCATTCCCTCCAATCGCAGAGCGCCGCTCTCCCGCCCTTGCGGCTCCTCCAATCACAGAACCTGTTTCATGAGGAGCCGCACGGGCGGGGGGAGAGCGGCGATATGATTGGAGTCGCAGCCGCAGAGAGGGCCGCTGTGATTGGAGGATGGGTTGGGTCTCGCGCACGGACTCGCTGATCCGCCATGTTGCTGTTTGTCCAACTGCCGGAGCCGCCATGTTGTCAGGAACAGTGTGTCGGTGAGGCCGCCGTTTTGAGGCTGTCGTCCTGATCTTTCCCTTCTCGGGGGCTGTTAATGTTGTTTCAGGGATCGCGGCCTGGTCTATTTTTGGGCTTCAGGACGTATGTTGAGAGAGAGAGTGGGGAAAGGATAGATTGTGTGGCTTCGAAGAAATCATAGAAACACTACAGTGCAGAAGGAGGCCATTCGGCCCATCGAGTCTGCACCGACCACAATCCCACCCAGGCCCTATCCCCACATATTTTTATCCACTAATCCCTCTAACCTACGCATCCCAGGACTCTAAGGGGCAATTTTTTTTTTTAACCTGGCCAATCAACCTAACCCGCACATCTTTGGACTGTGGGAGGAAACCGGAGCACCCGGAGGAAACCCACGCAGACACGAGGAGAATGTGCAAACTCCACACAGACAGTGACCCGAGCCGGGAATCGAACCCGGGACCCTGGAGCTGTGAAGCAGCAGTGCTAACCACTGTGCTACCGTGCCGCCCTAAAAAGACTGGAATAACCGAAGCTTGTCTTTTCATTAGTGTAAACGAGATTCTGAGATGTTTAACATTGTGAAGATTACTTCGTTTTGTGTAGCAGAGTGTAACCATGTCAAAATAAAAAATCCACTTTGATTTATATTGCTGTAGAAAATATGCGAGTGATGTTTTGCAGAGAGTTTGGTAACTATATGAAAGAAAGCAAAATACAAGAGTGCGGGGAGAGTACAGAGGATGCTATAATTATATAAATACATATGTTATTTCTCGTGAACAGTGTTTTGCTCCTTAAACGCATGTTTCTCATGAACAAATACTACAGTTGCTGGAAATCTTAAATAAAATCAGAAAACACGGAATTAACTAAGTAGGTTTGGCAACACCTGGAGAGGGAAACAGAGTTAACGTTTCGAGTCTAAGATTTCAGAGCTCAGTTGCAAGCATAACCTGAACTTCCCTGCTGCTTACCATTTTAACTCACCATCTCCATGGCCACATTGTCTGTCCTTGGCCTTCTGCAATGCTCCATTAAAGCCTAATGCAATCTGAAGGAACATCTGATATGGCACAGGCTTCTGGAGTCAACATTGAGTTCAACCACTTTAGATTGTGACATCTTTCTTCCATCCATTTTGACCACTTTTTTGTTTCCTTTGTTTGTCCCAAAACGCACCCCCAACTCTCCCACAGGACCATCTGTCACTTGTTCTTTAATTTTGTTTTCACTGAACACTGACTTTCATCCTTCTATCTGACATCTTATCTTTATGCCAATATTAGGACCTTCCTTAGTCCTTAATGTCACAGTTAACATTCTCTTTGACAAACATGTCACGAACAGAAGACAATCTCTCCTTAACTCCCATCTACCCTTTTACCTTCTGTTCTGCTCCACCTTGTCCAACCCCCTTTCCAACTAAAAAAATCACATTTCTACCCCTCTTCACCTCGAAGAAGTCTTACAGACTTGAAACATTAATTCGGTTTCTCTCTCCACAAGTGCTGCCAGACTTGCTGAGTTTACCCAGTCTGTCTTTATTACTGCATGTTTTAAAATTACTGCATCTTTTTAAATTGAAATGCTTTTCTGTTTTGTTTTATTACATTCACCCAAAACTCTCTTTAAGAATTTCATGGCATCTCACATCAACTAAACTTGGTTGCTGTGAACTAAGCTGCAGTGAGTGCAACAGAAATCTGGTCTGGAAATCTTCCTAAAGTAAGCATTATGAAACTCTGGAAAATCTCCCCTATAGTTAAGATCATTCAGGCAAACAGCAATGGACCTGTTGAAAGGTGTCATAAAAACAGCAATACACTCACAACTCTCATAAAATGACTGGAAGCAAAGCCAAGAGTGTAACACTCCCAGCCATTTAATGTTTCTTCTACCCTTGCCTTGTGAGCAAAAGAAGTTGCCGATATCATGCTGGGGCTCAGGACTAAATAACACAAACCATCAGACTGCGGCAGACCAGATCTCAGCAGCATGGACCCACCCATTGCCATAGCAGCAGGCCAGGGCAGCTAGTCATCAAATGGAGTCACAGAAATAGACCCCAGAATCATATGGTACAGAAAATATTTAAATGAACCCTTAGGGCGCTGGTTCTGGTGCTTTGCACCTGATGGGCCTCTTATCTTCCAGACCCTGATGACTGCCATTGCTGCCTCAAAGCTCATGACCAAAAACCAATCTCATTGTGACCAACAGTTGGGGAGCCCTGCACTAAGAAATATGGAACAAATTTAAGTCACAGATTAGCCGTGACCTTATTGAATAGTGGAGCAGGCTTGAGGGGTTGAATGGTCACCACCTGTTCCTACAAAATCCATGAAAAATCATTTGATCCTGGAACTGTACTGCATGCTTTGCTTCTTGTGCTGTAGAAATAATTACATTTCTGTACTATGTTCTTGAACTTCAGGATGTCCCAAGCACTTTACAACCAATGCGTTTTAAAGTGTAGTCAATGCTGTAATGTAGGAGCTATAGCAGAGCCAGAATTGCTGGCGGTCACAGAAGTGAGGGGTTGGTACCAGGGAATGGATCTCAGGGGAGTAAGGATGAGAGTGAGGAAGCGTTTTGAAACTACTGCTTAATTAAAGAGTTGCACCCTTCAGCAAGTTCTACATCTTCTGGGAGTAGCCTAACTAATGTAAATACAGAGCAAACATCCCAAATTTAGACACTTACAGGTTCCAGCAAGACCATCAGCAGAACTGCCATGCATGCCCCACATCCCACCACCTCAGAGGCGAACAAGGTGAAACACAATTTCCAGATCTGAGGGTAAGTGGGCTCTCTGAAGTTGTGGTGCCATGGCAATCAGAAATATGGCAAACATCTCAGTGATTGCTGTTAGCTAGTTCATAAGACCGATCTGTTAATCTCCAAATGGTTGTCAAAGCTAAGGGTGTTGCTGAAGATTGACTTAATTCATTCACAATGAAGTGTCTGATAAAGAAGGTTTTGCAAGGATTCCAATGTAATAAAAGCAAAGTACTGCACTTGCAGGCAATCTTAGCCTATTAGTTTCGAGCTCCGAGGTGTTGTAACTCGGATACTTGAGAGAAGTACTGGGAATCCACCACCATCCTATCGGAAATATCCATGTTAGAATTGCATGGAAATTGACGGGAAGTTCAAACTTCCGTTGGATAATTGCCCAGCAATGGGAAACATCCAAAGCTCCAGCTTAAAGCAAAAACTTCAGATGATTCTGACTGCCTTACAGCAAAGTCACCCAGAAAAAGTTCGAAGAATTTAAACCACTTCTACCTCCTAGGAAATATAGAACTGACTCACAGCAGGGTAGCACAGTGGTTAGCACTGCTGCCTCACAGCGCCAGGGACCTGGGTTCAATTCCTGGCTTGGGTCACTGTCTGTGTGGAGTTTGCACGTTCTCCCCGTGTCTGTGTGGGTTGCCTCCGGATGCTCTAGTTTCCTCCCACAGTCCAAAGAAGTGCGGGTTAGGTGGATTGGCCATGCAAAATGGCCAATCCACCATGTCACTGTTTACACTGGAAGTGAGCTCCTCCCACTTCATTTAGTACATCTCATCGATCAAAATATCCTGCTAATCATTTCTCCCTCGTGTACTTTCCTTAAAAGTCAATAGTGCAGATGCATCTAACTGCTCCATGTGGTAGTGAGTTCCACATTCTCAGCACTCTCTGGGCAGCACTGGGGCACAGTGCCTCATCGTGCCAAGGGCCCGTGTTGAATTCCTGGCTTGGGTCACTGTCTGTGTGCAGGATGCATATTCTCCCCGTGTCAGCGTAGGTTTCCTTCGGGTGCTCTGGTTTCCTTCCACAGTCCAAAGATGTGCGGGTTAGGTTGACTGGCCAAGCTAAATTGCCCCTTAGTGTCCCGGGATGCTTAGGTTAGAGAGATTAGTGGGTAAATATGTAGGGATATGGGGCTAAGACCTGCGTGGGATTGTTGTCAGTGCAGACTCGATGGACCGAATGGCCTCTTTCTGCACTGTAAGGATTCTATGGTTACTTCCAACCCTCCTCAGGACCCCCTGCTCCCACCGGACTCTCCACTACAGTTCCCCCTCCCCTCTCCCAATGGAAACTCCGAATTACCACCACCTACTCACCCATTGGACTCCACCTCCCCGCCCCAAAAGCCCTTTGGCATCAGGCCTTGGGAATTCACTGCACTGGACCTTGGTCACCTGGCCCGAGTCGGAAGGTCATGCAAGACGTGGCTTCATTTCAGGGTAAGTCGGAGAGGCAATATTACTGATTGCCACTGCACAGAAGTTACAGACCCTGAAATTTTAAAAAATTACAGCCGAATATGACACTTCGGAACTGCTCTGAAGAAGAGTTATGTTGGATTCAGAATGCTAACTCTGTCTCTCTTTACTGATGCTGCTAGGGTTTTTCCAGCATTTTCTATTTCAATGATTACAACTTGGTTGAATGAGTGCCTCATAAAGCAACTGATTTTACAAGTAGTTGTCACTAGGGGTCAGTGTTGAATGTGTAATAGAAGAACCAGACCACCATTTTTCCAGCACCTTTCACAATCTCAAGGTCCAAGTGAAATACTTGGCAGTGTAGTTGTTGTGATGTGCAAAATGCAGTTTCCAATTTGCAACATAGAGCAATGAAAGAAACGTTCAGGTTGTTTGTTTTGAGTTTGATACTAGTCAGGTCACCAGTTAAACACTCATAGTATTGTTCATATCATTCTGAGAATACAGATAGGAACTTTGCTTAATTCCTCATCCAAAAGTCAGGCCCGGACCATTTTAATCAGACTTGAGAGTGTTAACTCTGAGTCACACTGACGGACAGTATGGCTTTGTGAGTGGAAAATCATGTCTCACGTGAGTTCTTTGAAGGGGTAACCAAGAAGGTAGATGAGGCAGTGCAATCAACGTTGTCTACATAGAGTTTAGCAAGACCTTTGACAAGGTACTGCATGGTAGGTTGTTGCATGAGGTTAAATCTCGCATCCAGGGTGAGGTTGCCAATTGGATACAAAAAATGGCTTGAAGACAGAAGGTGGTTATAGAGGGTTGTTTTTCAAACTGGAGGCCTGTGACCAGCCAGGTGCCTCAAGGCTCGCTGCTGGGTCCACTGTTATTTGTTATTTATATTAATGATTTGGGTGAGAATTTAGGAGGCATGGTTAGTAAGTTTGCAGATGACACCAAGATTGGTGGCATAGTGGACAGTGAAGAACGTTATCTCAGATTTCAACAGGATCTTGAATAATTGGCCAGTGGGACGATGAATGGTAGATGGCATTTAATTTAGATAAATATGAGGTGATGCATTTTGTTACATTGAATTTTGTTACAGGACCTACTCAGTTAATGGTAGGGTGTTGGGGAGTTATAGAAGAGATCTAGGAGTATAGGTTCATAGCTCCTTGAAAGTGGAGTCACAGGTTGTCAGGGTGGTGAAGGCAGCATTCGGCATGCTTGGTTTCATTGGTTAGAACAGGAGTTGTGAGGTCTTGTTGAAGTTGTACAAGACATTAGTAAGACCACAGTTGGAATACTGTGTACAGTTTTGGTCATCCTATTACAAAAATGATATTATTAAACTAGAAAGAGTGCAGAAAAGATTTACTAGGATTGCTACCGGGACTTGATGGTTTGAGTTATAAGGGGAGGCTGGATAGACTGGGACTTTTTTTCCTAGAGCGTAGGAGGCTTAGAGGTGATCTTATACAGGTCTATAAAATAATGAGGGGCATAGATAAGGTAGATAGTCAACATCTTTTCTCAAAGGTAGGGGAGTCTAAAACTAGAGGGCATAGGTTTAAGGTGAGAGATACAAAAGGGTCTAGAGGGGCAATTTTTTCACAAATGTGAGTGTCTGGAACGAGCTGCCAGAGGCAGTAGTAGAGACGGGTACAATGTTTTTTAAAAAAGCATTTCGACAGTTACATGGGTAAGATGGGTATAGAGGGATATGGGCCAAATGTAGGCAATTAGAACATAGAACATTACAGCGCAGTACAGGCCCTTCGGCCCTCAATGTTGCGCCGACCTGTGAAACCAATCTAAAGCCCATCTAACCTACACTATTCCAATAGCATCCATATGTTTATCCAATGACCCTTTAAATGCCCTTAATGTTGATGAGTCCACTACTGTTACAGGCAGGGCATTCCACGCCCTTACTATTCTCTGAGTAAAGAACCTACCTCTGACATCTGTCCTATATCTATCACCCCTCAATTTAAAGCTATGTCCCCTCATGCTAGCTATCACCATCCGAGGAAAAAGGCTCTCACTGTCCACCCTATCTAATCCTCTGATCATCTTGTATGCCTCTATTAAATCTATTAATACCTTCCCACCATACCAGGCAACGTCTTGGTAAATCTCCTCTGCACCCTTTCCAATGCTTCCACATGCTTCCTATAATAATTGGGACAGCTTAGTGGTAAAAACTGGGCGGCATGGACAAGTTGGGCTGAAGGGCCTGTTTCCATGCTGTAAATCTCCTATGACTCTGAGCTAATCAATCAGCACAGATAAATTACAGTCGCGGTTTTTGTTTGGTACTTCTGCCACACTAACCTCAATTGGCAGGATAAGGTAGGCCATGATAAAGGTCTTATCGCAGAATGGACAGCATCGATTATAAACACAAACAGTAACCTCATGGCCTGACATATTCTCCACTCTACCATTACAGGACAAATCCAGCAGACGTAGCAGCACAGTTAGGAGGAAGTTGCCCTGGGGGCCCACAACATAGATTCTGGACCCCATGAAGTCTCATTGCATCTGGTCAAACATGGGAAAGGAAACCTCCTGCTGATTATGATATACCACACCCCTCTAGTGATGAAGCAGTACTCCTTCCTGTTGAACACCACTTGGAGGAATAACTGAAGGTGGCATGGGTGCAGAATGTACTCTGGGTGGGGACTTCACTGTTAATCACCATGATTGGATCGATAGCATTGGTACTGCAGAGTCTCAGAGGACAATGCAACTAGGTCGGGTCTGCAGCAGGTGGTGAGGGAACCAAGAGGGAAAAACATATTTGACCTCACCTTCAGCAGTCTTCCTCCTGCAGATCCATCTGTCTGTGACAGTCTGAGTAGGAATGTCCCACTGCACGGTCCTTGTGGAGAAGAAGTCCTGTCTTCACATTGCGGATACCTTCATTATGTTGTGTGACACTACCATCATACTAAATAGGATAGATTTTGAACAGGTCTAGCAACTCAGGACTGGGCAACCAGTGGGCCACCAACAGCAGCAGAATTGTACTCTGCCACAACCTGAAATCTCATTGCCTGGCACGTTGCCCATTCTATCACCACCACCAAATCTGGTTCAATGAGGAGTGCGAGGTGACATGTCAGGAGCAGCACCAGGCTGCCTAAAAATGAGATGTGTTAGGAAATCATAATAAAATGAAAAATAAGGAAATCCAGTAATTGGAAATGTGTTCTAGTGGTTGCATGTTTTTTTAAAAACTATTTAATGATGGAAAATCTAGTTGGTTGGTGGAATTAATGTTTTGATGATAATTCTAGCCACAGGTAAAAGATGGCAGAAGTTCAAAGGAGAAGATGGAGTATGAATTTCACAATGACATTCTCAAAGATGAATTCATGAAATGAAGGTAATTAAGAATGATTTCTGAGAAGGTTAGTTTAGGTGAGGGAAGATCAGGGACAAGTTCATCCTACACGGATGAGCTGTCTTTAAGGATTCAGCCCATAACATGAAGCCGTGTCAACGCCCAACAAGCTGTGCTTGGAGAAAAGCCTGTTTGAGAAGCCAGTTGTTTTGTACTGAGTCGGAAGCAACCCTGAAAAATTTAAGTGCCTAGTGTGGTGACTATTGCTGGATTTTGCCTATCGTTTTAAAACCTATGGGATGGTGTTTGGGGAAGTTTGGCTCTGAAGTTAAGAAAATAGAGGAATTTGGAACTGGGTAACTTTAAAGATACTGGGCCCGATTTTCCCATCCACTCGTGCACGTTTTTTGGCGCGTCAGGTTGGGAGATGCATGTCAGCCATTTCGTGGGATTCACGCATGTGTTCCTGACGCATGCGCATCTCTCACAGCCAGAGGGCAGACGCAGTCGCTGGAAACTGGTGGGAAGACCAGGTAAATGATGTTAATCTATTTTTAATCTCTTTTAAATGTCATTATCGAGCTTGGGACTGAATTCTGCGGGCCCGATAGCATCTCCCACCCTGCCAGGATTATTTCACTCTGGCGGGGTTTAGAGTAGCTCCCCACTTATGGGGAATTAGCGGGAGACCCCACTGGAGTGAAGGGGGGCAATCGGGGCCCCCAGGGGGTTGGGTGGTGGGGGTTGGTGCCCCCTGGGCATGGGCACCCTGGCAGTGCCAGCCTGTGCCCCGGCACTGCCCAAGGGGCAAAGTGCCCATGCCATCGGGCAATGCCAAGGGGTGGGGCCTAACGTGGGCAGGCCTGGGGTCGATCGTTAGGGGGTGGGAGGGTCCCGCTGAGACTCTGCAGATACGATCGGTCGGGGCGGATGGGAGGCCAGCAATCCTGGGGGGCAGCTTTCGGAGCTGGCACGGGAATGCTTGTGCAGACTGCAATTGAGCTGTGGGGGGTGTCATGAGGGGCAGCACTGCGGGGGTCCTGGGCTGGCCAGCAGAGTCCAGGCTGACAGACAGGGGCCACTGCACACCCGCAGAGGCGTGGAATTGTCACTCTGGCGTGAATAAGCCCCACCCCCTGAGTTTTTAATGATATTCACGATTGTGACCTCTGCATTGCACAGAATGTGGGAGATTCGAGTCTGAACTCCCACTGAAAAAACATTTGTGATTTACACCATTTTTCCTGCCAATTCAGCACTAGAAATTTTTTTGGAGAATCGGGCCTATTGTTACTTAAGAAAAAAAATAATAAGCACTTGTTTAAAATCATCACAAAAATGTCTCTTATATTCTCCACTAGTCCTTACGTCTTTCCTCACGTTATATTAAATTGTAAAATACAGTTCAGAGAAAGCATTTCAAGGTTCCCTTCTGGTATTTGAACATCTCTGCTCGTAACAAAATAGGGGGTTCCTCTAGGATATAAACAAAATTCTTTGATTGGATTGGAATTGGTGAATTTAAAGGTTACAGAATATTGAACCAGAAAGTCTATTGTGTAGTAGCTCTATTCATTACTCTCTGGTTTAAATTGAGTTACCAATATCTGAATACAAAGCATGTATAATTGGTCCTGCATTGTAATGCCCTAACTGGCAATTTCTCTGAGGGTTGATAATCTGTCCATTACTTAAAGTTTTAAAGTTTATTTATTAGTGTCACATGTAGGCTTACATTAACACTGCAATGACGTTACTGTGAAAATTCCCTAGTTGCCACACTCTGGCGCCTGTTCAGATACACTGAGGAAGAATTTGGTATGGCCAATCCACCTAACCAGCCCAGAGGAAACCCACGTAGACATGGGGAGAACGTGCAGACGCCGCACAGACAGTGAGCCCAAGTCAGGAATTGAAACTGAGTCTTTGGCGCTGTGAGGCAGCCATGCTAACCACTGCCGTCATGCTGCCCTAAAGTGGGTCAAAGTCACCTTTATTCTCTGTAGAGGCAATGATATTTCACACTTCTGTGTTTCTTATTGTTCTCCACCCTGTCAATCCCAACCACCCAAGTGGGCGGCACAGTAGTTAGTACTGCTGCCTCACAACGCCAGAGATTTGGGTTCGATTCCTGGCTTGAGTCACTGTTTGCAGGGTCTGCACATTCTCCCCGTGTCTGTGTGGGTTTCCTCCGGGTGCTCCAGTTTCCTCCCACATTCTGAAAGACGTGCTGGTTAGGTGCATTTGCCATGCTAAATTCCCCCTCAATGTACCCGAGGCACCAGAGTAACAGATGCTGGAGTGTGGCAACTAGGGGATTTTCATTGTAACTTCATTGCAGTGTTAATGTAAGCCTACTTAAGTATATTTCAATGTTGCATGCACGTGCACTTTAACATCTCCCTTTATTTGTAGGTGAAATTGTGAGACAAATGGTTGATATGAGTTTTTATTGATTGTGAGTGTTTCACTTAATTATTCAAGGGCGGGGGATGTTTGTAAAGAACTGGCTGGATTTTCCCCCCCCCCCCTCCCACTTTGTGTTGGGATGATGGGAGGGGTGGTTTGGCAGTGGGATGGAGGGGACACAAAATTAGACACCAAAGCAGCAAGACTGTACCACCCCCATAATCTGCCTACCTCTAGAGCAATGAGTTTTTTTACCCATTACCACTCAGCAGCTGCTTAGGGGCTGCCTCCTGCCGTTACTGGGATTTTACCTTCAGTGGGGGAGGCGGTGCCAGGTGTCCAGGCCATGTAGAGCCTTGACGAGCCTTGTGGCCATCTGTGGGGGTGCTTTCCGGTTGGGTACCCAGTGCATATTGGCCCTCCAAGATATTTCACACTTCTGTGTTTCTTATTGTTCTCCACCCTGTCAATCCCAGCCACCCAAGTGGGCGGCACGGCGGCACAGTAGTTAGTACTGCTGCCTCACAACGCCAGAGATTTGGGTTCGATTCCCGGCTTGGGTCACTGTCTGCAGGGTCTGCACATTCTCCCTGTGTCTGTGTGGGTTTCCTCCGGGTGCTCCAGTTTCCTCCCACATTCTGAAAGACGTGCTGGTTAGGTGCATTTGCCATGCTAAATTCCCCCTCAGTGTACCCTGAGGCACCAGAGTAACAGATGCTGGAGTGTGGCAACTAGGGGATTTTCACTGTAACTTCATTGCAGTGTTAATGTAAGCCTACTTGTAACGCTAATAAATAAACTTTAAAAGCATTTTTCTGAGTGTGGAATCAAGGATCCCGAGAAAAAGAGAAGTCAATGGGAATCAGGAGAAAAACCTCTATTGTTTGGAGTGATATGTAACTCAAAGGGCGATGGTTGTGGTTGTTGGAAGTCAATCAGTTTGGTCTCAAGGCATTAGTGTCCGAGCCCAACCATTTTCAGTTGCTTTGACAATGACCTTCTCTCCATCATAAAGTCAAAAGTTGGGATGTTCTTTGATTGCACAATATTCAATACCATTTACAATTCTATAGATACAGAAGCAGCTCATGCTAACTTATAGCAGGACCTTTAGGCTGATAAGTGACAAGTAACATATACGTTACAGAATTGCCAGGCAGTGACCATCTCTAACAAGAAATATTCTAACAATTTCTCCTTGATGTTCAAAGGCAACGCCATCGCTGAGTCCCCCAATATCACATCCGAGTGTTACCATTAACCAGAAACTGAACTGCACCAGCCACATAAAATACTGAGGTGACTAGAGCAGGTCAAAAGGTGGGAACTCTGTGGTGGATAAGTCATCCTGATTCCTCAAAACCTGTAGACCATCTACAAGTCAGGAGTGTAATGGAATACTCGCCTGGCGGGATGGTTGGTGACATCAAGAGTATGGGCTAAATTCCTGTACCAGCTGAGGTTATTCGTGAAGGCCTTCACGACCTTGTCCCTCGCCTGAGGTTTGGAGATCCTAAAGTTAAAATAACCACTAGTCAGCTCTCCCCCCGAAAGGGGAGAGCAGCCCAAGGTCATCTGGAACTATGGTGACTACCTTTTTTAACTTGACTGGATGAGTGCAGCTCCAACACCACAAGAAGTTCAACACTATCCAGAACTACAAATACCTTAATAAGACCTACCAAACTATGCCCAATTCTTAAAATGTCATCCTGTGTTTTTAATCTTTCATGAGGTGTCGCTGGCTAGACCAGCATTTATTGCCTATCCCTAATTGTCCTTGAGAGGTGATGGTGAGTTGCCTTTTTGGACTGCTGCAATCCATGTGCCCACAATGTGTCAGGAAGTGATTTCATCGGTGCCCCATCCACCACCTTAAACTGTTGGCAGCCCTCTCTGAACTCCTCTCACCACAGGAAATGTTAGTCTCACTAGGGCTCTCTCCCTTTCAAGCCTGAATGAGCCCAAGCTATTGACACTCCCTCTTGGAACACCCTTCATTGACAGCCCATGGCAGATGAGAGAGGGGAATCACCTAGGTTATTGCACACAAGAATCAGATGCCCCTGTAGCAGCAGAAAGATGGGTTGGCAAACAGTCCATTTCACAGCAAAACTTCATTATTGATTCAGTCCATCAACGCTCCATGAAGGCTTCTGCTCCACAGCTCGTCACTCTGGTCTCATCTTTATCCCCTGGATAACATTGACAATCCCCGACCCTTCCTGGAGATCACAAATGTTTTCTGACAAGTCTCTCATTGTAAACGTTGGCTCTATCACTCAGCACTGCACATGTCCCAGCAAAGGCACACTTCTCTCACTTCGATCTTTACGTGCCAGGTCATAGCGTATTTGTCCAGTTCTTGAGTCTGTGACTACTTGCCTGGGAGGTGATGTGCTGTTCACTCAGGAGGTTCCACCAGGCATCCTTCCTCAGCTCAGAGAGTAACTGTGCCCTCTCGGGTTCATGTTAGCCCTGATCAACTCTCCATCATCCTTGATAATTCGGTGATCTCACTTGGCCCAGGCTTTCCACTGTGGACGCCACCCTTGAAGTGTTGGCCTACCTGGCTTGGGGCATCTATTTTCTGGAGCCAGCAGACCTCCGAAGTTCCTACCTCCACCCGATGTACAACAGCAACTGTGAGGTGCCCACCAGTGAGTGTCCCAAAAATCTGTCCAATAACGTGTCCAAATGAAGTGAGTGTCTCTGGGCTGGGGATGGCGCTGGTGAAAGCAGTGATGAACAATATGTGTCCTCTATGGAATTGCAGTCTGGGGTGCTCTGATGGGTTGAATGGTGAGAGGGATGACCCCAGATGGCTTGGCCTCATCTGATGGAGATCCTGGAAGAGAGAGCATTTGGGAATATCAAGGGTGTGTGAAATGATATACTGGCTTGAGATATGTCATGTGAATACAGGTGCAATGGACTCTCACTTCCTGGGGTATTCCAACCTCGCATTCTGCCACTTCCAAGGCCTCCCCCATGATTTTACGTTTCAGGAGGACAAAAGTAAATTACATCCTGATTTTGATTGAGTTCAAGTTTGTAAACTTGAGCTCATCCAAAACTCTGCTGCTCATATCCTAGTTTGCACCAAGTCCCCTTTGCCATCACCCCTGTTCACGCTAATTACATCAACTCCTAGTCCACCAACACCACAAAATAAAAATGATCATCATTATCTTCAAATCCCTCACCTCTCCCTGTGTCTGTAACCCCCTCCAGGCCTACCACTCGCCAGGAACCCTGTGCCTCTCTAATTCTGGCAATCTCACATCCCCAGTTTTCTCCTCGCTCTACCTCCACCCATTTCAGTCCACAATTAGGGACTTCCTCCATGAACCCGCCTGCCTCTCTAATCCCCATTTCTACCTGTCCTAACATCTCCTTCTATGGCCCAGTGTCAAGTTCTGCCTAATTGTCCTCCTGTGAAACACCTTTGGAAGTTTAATCATGTTAGTGGCGCTAATTGAATGTATATTGTTGTTAAAGTGGAGTTCAAACTAGTTGAATTATTTTTCAGAACGTTTGCTTTTCTGATCCTGATGGCCACTGTCCAGGGTTATATTAAGCCAACAATACAAGATATACTTCCTCAGTGCACACTAGATATGGGAAAGTGATATAACAATGAACAATGACATGGATATCCATAACATGGGATATCTGTGAGAAATGAGATAGGATACCAGGAGTGAGAGCTGAATAAGGTGAAATGGCCCCAGCGCGTAAGAAGAAGCTGAGACCAACTCAAAGGTAGAAATTGATTAGACGGGGTCAGACAGGTCAGAATCAGTGCAGAGAGGAAGTAGCAGCAGAACTCAAGGGAACTAAGGTGAGTATCGAGAGGAATCTTTTAGAGAAAGAACTATAATAATTGAACTGGGCTTTAAAATTAATTTAAGCTTTTAAGTCTTAAGTTTTTTTCTCCTAAGTTTCAATTGTAATCTTATAACTAGAGACATGGCAGAGGCACCTCAGTACCTGTCAAATGCACATCCTGTTCCATGTGGAAACTCCAGGAACCTTTCTATGTCCTGGAGAACCACTAGTGCAGAAAATATCATCGCTGTAGGAGCTCGAGCTCTAGTTTTCAGAGTTTGAGTATCAGCTGGAATCACTGCAGTGGATCTGTGATGCTCAGAGCCAAATGGGTTGAATTAAGAAAGGCAATATCGTGCAGAGAGGGTGCAGAGCAGAGGGACATAGGGTTGTGTATACACGAATCATTGAAAGTGACAGAAAGTTGAGAAATGGGGGTGCAAAGTACAAAAGCAGGGAAGTTATGAGAAAGCTGAAAAACTGGCTCAATCTCAACTGGAGTATTGTATCCAATTCTGGGCATCACACTTTAGGTTATAAATAAAGGCTTCAGGGTGCAAAAGGCTCACAACTATAGTTTCAAGAATGGGGGACTTCAGTTATGCGGATAGATTAGTGAAGTTGCAGCTGTTCTTGTTATAGAAAGGAATTGTCGGTGCAGAAGGAGGCCATTCAGCCCATTGAACCTGCACCAACAACAATCCTACCCAGGCCCTATCCTCGTAACCCCATGTATTTACTCTGCTAGTCCCCCTGACACTAAGGAGCAATCTAGCATGGCCAATCAACCTAACCTGCACATCTTTGGGGTGTGGGAGGAAACCGGGGCACCCGGAGGAAACCCACGCAGACACAAGGAGAATGTGCAAGCTCCACACAGTCACCCGAGGCCAGAATTGAACCCAGGTCCCTGGCGCTGTAACCACTGTGCCAGTAAAAGTGTTCAAAATCATGAGCGATCTGGCCAAAGAAGATTGGAAGAAGCTGTTTCCATTAGCAGAAGGGTTGAAAACCAGAGGACACAGATTTAAAGTCATTGGTAAAAGTAGCATGAGACATGAGAAAAATCTATTTTTACGCAGCGAGTGGTTAGAATCTGGAATTCACTGCCTGAGAATGTGGTGAAGGCAGATGCAAATTTGGTTTCGGAAAAAGAATTGAATCAATATCTGAAAAGAAAAACAAAAGCTGTGCTATGGGGAAAGGCAAGGAGGGGGAACTCGCTGGTTCTTGCAGAACCAGCAGATGTGACAGGCTCCATCATCTCCTGTGTTGTAATCATTTTATGATTCAGTGGTCATATTTATGTAAATTTTCCACTTTTCTTGTGACATCAGTAACCCTGCTGCAAGATTTTGAATCTCTACCATCAGATTCCAGATATGACAGACATGGTTAGAGGTTGAATATTCCGGAACAATATGTTTAAGGCTCAAAGGTCCTTTGGGCTTTGTCCTTATCAATTACTCACTGATGTAACAACTATTTCATGCTGCACCCATTTTTATATTCAGGAGTGTTCATTCACTCAATCTGAAAGTGTCAATAAAATGTTATTGACAGTTTATTATTCAGGCTCTTTCAAACTTAATAAATAAAACTTGCATCTTTATAGCGCCTTTCATGGTTTCAGAATGCTCCAAGTGCTTTATAGATATGAGTGGTTTTTGAAATGCAGTCGCCATTGGTATGTAGGAAAGAATGTCTTGTTGATATGTTAGCTGAGATTCCTTTGCTAGATGTTGGAATTCACATCTTTGTACCAGCCTTATTCTGTCACAAAACATGTTTGAAATATCTCTTAAATGATCTTGGTATCAGTTACTAATAGTATTACTTAAACAACAATTACTTAATTTTGGGGTTAATTTCTGGATGCTGGTAATATTGTACTGAGATGCTTTACCTGATTGCAGCCTGGACCTATTTAAGAACAGACATGATCAACTCTGTCATTCCTTTGTGAGATCGCTGTCAAACTCCAAAGATCACTACTTGTTGACAGCAGACTGATTGCATATTTGATTTTTATTTGATTTGATTTATTCTTGTCACATGTATTGGAATACAGTGGAAAGTATTGTTTCCTGCACGCTATAGAATCATAGAATCCCTACAGTGCAGAAGGAGGCCATTCGGCCCATTGAGCCTGCATTGACAATGATCAAATCGAGATCTTATCCCTACAACCCCATTTACCCTTGACACTAACGGACAATTTAGCATGGCCAATCCACCTAACTCGCACATCTTTGGACTGTGGAAGGAAACTGGAGCACCAGGAGGAAACCCACACAGAAACGGGGAGAACATGCAAATTCCAAAACCCAAGCTGAGAATCGAACCTGGATCCCTGACGCTGTGAGACAGTAGTGCTAACTACTGTGCTGCCCTCAGACAAAACATACCATTCACATAGAAGGAAAGGAGAGAATGCAGAATGTAGTGTTACTGTCATAGCTAGGGTATAGAGGAAGATCAACTTAATGCGAGTTAGGTCTATTCAAAAGTCTGATGGCAGCAGGGAAAAAGCTGTTCTTGAGTCGGTTTTTGTATCTTTTTCCTGAAGGAAGAAGGTGGAAGAGAGTATGTCTGGGGTGCGTGTGATCCTTAGTTATGCTAGCAGCTTTACCAAGGCAGTGGGAAGTGTAGACCGAGTCAATGGATGGGAGGCTCATTTGTGTGATGGTTGGGCTACATTCACGACCTTTGGTAGTTTCTTGCTGTCTTGGGCAGAGCAGGAGCCATGCCAAGCTGTGATACAATTAAAAATAATGCAGTTGGTGAGAGTTGTAGCTGACATGCCAAATTTCCTTAGTCTTCTGAGAAAGTAGAGACGTTGGTGGGATTTCTTAACTTTGTGTTGGCATGGGGAGGATCCCAGATATGTTGTTGGTGATAAAGGAGTCTCCAGTTCCAGTGAAAGAGTGATTCCTTTCACCAATTAAAAATTACAGATGTTAACTATGGCCTTGGACACTGGTAATGACGCAGGATATGTTTCCTAGGTAATGGGGGAGGAACCTACATGGGCAATAAGCTAATAATCTCCTATTTCTGTTGACAGGTGGAATGTTAATGGCTAAGGTAACAATGTGTAATGTTGTGATTGGATGCTCCAGTCTAATTAATGAGACTAGGCAGGACATTGAAATGTTCAGAATAATATAATTTTACCTTGCAATATTAGTTCAGAGAGGACCGTAAACTCTCATTGACTGTGTCTCCCTCCTGATGTATGCATTAGCAAATAAATTCCTTTTCATTCTTCAACTATATACTGTCTTTTGCAGTCTATGTATTGGTTGAGTGAGGTCAACTATATACAGGGCACCCCAGGGGACACCTCAGAAAATTCCTTTTACACGTGGGTTGACCTTCAAGAAGGCTGCTCTGTCATCTGCAATGGTGACCTCGGATACAAGTTCATCTAAGCCTTCTGGGGCGGAGGGCGTGCTCTCGCTGACCTCTTGCTCAAAACGGGCATAGAATGCATTGAGCTCATCAGGCAGGGGTGCACTGGAGCCAGCAATTTTACATGTCTTCATCGTGTAGCCTGCTATGTCTTACAGACCTTGCCATAGTTGGCGGGGGTCGTGAGGTAGCCTGGGATTCTAGCTTGATCCGGTACTGTCTTTTGGCACCTTTGATAGATCTCCTTAGATCATATCTGGCTTTCTTATATAGGTCAGGTTCACCTGACTGGAACACCTCAGACCGAGACTTCAGCAAGCAGTGGATATCCCTGTTCATCCATGGTTTCCAGTTGGGGAACACGCGGATTTGCTGCTTTGGCACACAGTCTTCTGCACACTTTATTAATGAAGTCAGTTGCTGTAATGGTGTACTCGTTCAGGCTGGTTGCAGAGTTTTCAAATACTGAGCAGCCTACTGACCCTAAGCAGTTTCGTAGGAGATCATCCGATTCCTCAGCCCAATATTACACAACTTTCTTTGACAGATTCTCCCTCTTCAGTTTTTGCTTGTAAGCTGGGAGTAGGAGCACAGCCTTGTGGTCTGATTTGCCAAAGTGTGGGTGGGCGATAGAGTGGTAGGCATGTTTGATATTTGTGTAGCAGTGGTCTAGGATATTTGGGCCTCTGGTAGAACAGGGTGCGTGTTGGTGGTAACTTGGTAATACGCTCGAGCTTGGCCTGATTGAAGTCCCCGGTCACGATGAACAAGGCCTTGGGATGTTTCGTCTCAAGGCTATTTGTGGGGGTGTATAATTCATCCAGCATAATCTTCACGCCTGCATGGGGTGGGAGTAAACTGCCGTCAGGATAATGGAGGTGAACTCCAGCACAAGGTAGTAGGGACAGCATTTTAGCGTCGGGTATTCTAGGTCCGGGGAGCAGACTACTGGCAATGGGCTCAAAAAAAAACTAAATGAATTAAAATGTAAAACGATAAGATTTAAGAATATCTCGTCATATCTCATCTGCACAATGAATAAACTCTAATGATAGTTAAACTTTGAATCCGGATAACATAAAGATTCCAATCTAATAATCAATACGTTAGCTGGCCCAGTTCTTTGGTCTCTGGATTGTCTGAAACTGGATGTAGAATCCATGATGCACATCGGGATCCTGCGGAAATCCCAATGTGCTGATACCATGGGAATTGCCCAGAAGTTTGAACTACTGATGTAGTTCTTATTCCTGAGACCCTCTGGAAAAAGTCTCCAAATCTGAGTTAGAGTCACAGGCTTCAGACAGTTCCGACTCACTTACCTGGATAATTACCCAAGAAACATTAGAAGAACCCCAGTCTAACTCCTGGGTAATTAGATAACATCCCAATCACTCATTGTGATCCTTCCCCTTTGACCCCGTCCTTCTGCCTATCCCTTTTTCCTCCCAGCTTTGATTGCTTTGTAGTTAAATTACTTTCTTTATATTGGAAAGTAATGAATGAACAAATGAATGAATGACTTATTAAAGCTTGTTTTTTTCCCCCATCCTACTGTCACTATAAGGTCCATTGGTATAAGAGTGCCATAGCTTAGCATGGCACTCTTGAGGGGGTTGAGTGTCATAGTTTAGCATAGGGAGTATGAGGGACCATGGGGGTTAGGTGGTGCTGGGGTGGGGTGGGGAACGGGGGAGTTACCTTGATCTTGGGGGCATGAGGAGTGCCTTTTAAAGGGTTTCTCATGCAGACTAGGATTCACAGCTCCTCTGAGGTGCCCATAACCACGACCTTTTGAAAACCTGGCCCAACTCCATGAAAATTGTGGAGGAGTAAAACATACCTATCTCCACAATGGAGTCAGCCAGATCAGGAGTGTAAGTGCGGCTTATGACAGGAGCCAGCGTGCACCCTTTAAAGGTACTCCCAAAAATCAGACAGCCTAGGAATTTGATTAGAAATCCAGGAATTGGGACCTGCCTCTGAGTTTCATCGGGTTCCTTAGTCATTCTGACTGGGAGAAAATTCAGCTCATTGCCTTTGTGAATAAATGCTTATGAATGTGTAAATATTGGCTCCAGTTCTATCCTTCACCACTTGTCTTTATGGAGTACAACAGAAGGTATTGAATGGACTGCTCATATTCCTAATGTTTCTAAACATTTGACTTTGTCATTCTAAAGAAATGCATGTCATAAAGTTTGGGAGGCTTTTATTGAGGTGTTAGACCATGGCTAACGTAGCCAAGATCGAATCAGGTAATTGAAAATCAGAAATTACTGGTTTCCACATCTTCAAACACCATGTAATTTCTTCAAGGCAGTGTCTATTAGAAAGTTCTAAAGAACTATGTTCAGGCACTGTGCCCCAGAATCAGTTCATATTGACTAATTGTATCTCAAAGACACATACATGATGAACTGCAGCAAATCCAAGGCTCCTTCAACAGCACTTCCCTGTAACTCCTATCACTTAGAAGGACAAGGACAGCAGATGTATGGGAACACACAACCCGCAAGTTCCTCTCTAAGCCACAAACCATCCTGACTTGGAAATATTTCACAGTTCCTTCACTGCTGCTGGGTCAAAATCCTGGAACTCCCTTCCAAACAGCACTATGAGTGTACCTTCCCTCATGGACTTTAGTGGTTCAATATGGTGCACCACTTGCTTAAGGAAAGTAGGGATGGACCATAAATATTGACCTTGCCAGTGACGCCATTATCAGATGAATGAAAAAATAAAACTGGCCCAGATCCAGCTCAGATTCAAACCAAATGACATCTCTTGTTTTAAAAAAATCCATATTTCCATACAAAGTGCTATATAAGTTATTAGTGTTTCACATCTCAGTAAGTAAAATATTTAGCTATCAGGTTCCCATTAATGGATGTATCTTCCATGTTGGCTTTATAACAAGCCAGGACAACCAACCCTAAGGGTGTGTGGGCAACAATGGCAATTAAATTGATCTATAACCTTTGTACCGGATTGACCAATATTTTGGGATCTGTTCCAACATTGTCATCAAGATTCCTCTTTGCTATACTTTGACATTTGGAGTTCCATAAAATATTAGTGATCTATTACAATATTAAAAGTTTCCTACAATCTTAAGGTTTCCTTACCATACCACAAGTACATTAAATAGAAATGATACCGTACTATGGACTGTCTGACAATACTAGGATTGACCTGTGATATTAGGATAGTTTAACAGTGTTAGAAATGCTTTATAATATTACTAGTGTCTTAAAACCAAGCTTTAAGTCACCAAACCAAATTAACTTTTTGATACTAGAACAAAAGCGAAATATTTCAAATGATAGAATCTAGATTTAAAACAGAAAATTGATGCAAATACTCAGCAGGCCTGGCAGCTTCTGTGACAAGAGAGAAACAGTTAACATTTCAGTGCAATTAATTGTCCTCATGAGCCTGAAATATTGAGCTGGTATTTTGCTATCAAGGCAGGAAATTTCCTGATTTGGCAGACCCGCCTCAATTTAAAGCACCCAGTCATAATTTTCACTCCATTGGAGTGGGTGCAGGATGGAGTCGGGCTCATCAACAATGGAAGCAGACCATGTGCTGCCACCAAGCCAGGCGAGTGCCAAGTTAAACAACCTGCCTCCGTTTTCTGGGACATATTGTCCCAGTTGTAATAAAAGCAGTTAGGCTCTCTAGCCCTCACTCCTAAACCAACTCAACCCTCACTGATTCCTAGGAGCTCCTCTTACCCTCCATGCCAATTCATGCCCCTTCCATACCCATTCAGCTAGTATGCACTATGTACATAACCAATGAGCCATACAACAAAAACAAGTGTGGAACTGCTCAGGAGACAACCATTCAGAAATGTCATTTTTTTTAAAAACTGTTGTTACTACAACTCTGTAAATGCTAATCAGATAGACCATTAAAGTATCAGTGACAGAGGCCTCAACATTTCACACCTCTTAATCTTGTCCAAATAAACATTGAAACATTGACAAAAGAGATCACCAAAACTTCTTATAACCATTTAAAGATGGCAATCAAACAAAGTCAACAATTCACTTCACTTATCAAAACAGATTCCCTGCAGAGCTAATGTTTTTACTAGTTTGGGTAAACATTCAAGCATGCTTAATGAGGACAGGTGATAAAAAAATGCACAAAAATTGTGGAGGTCTAGAAATCCCAGAATCAGATGCTGCCCACCATTTTTAACTTTGGTTCTTTCTCTACAACTGCTGCCAGATCTGTTGATTATTTTCAGCATTTTCGGTTTTAATTTCATTTTTTAATCATGTCTTTGTGAAGCACCTTGAGATGTTTTCCTACATTAAAGGCGTTGTATAAATGTTACAATTATTGACAGAACAATACTCTGGGAATTAGGAGTCGTCATATTTAATCTAGCAAGTTGATGTTTCTGCAGCTTTTGAACATTAAGTTGCACACTTGAACGAATACTTTCCCAGTATTAATGAATAGTAGCCAGCATTTGTGTTGGAAGTCATTGTGCTTTGGGCAACCAAGTTTAGAAATGCTCACAATACTGCAGATGGCCACTTCCTGTTCTACCATTTCCCGTAATGTTAATTGAATAATTATTTGAATGTGAATTGTTGGAAGCTGGTGAGGATTCCTCCCCGTCTGAAGTTAAGCCTTTGGTTGATTGCCATTACTTTTTGTTATCTGATATCCCTGCTATGGAATCCATTCTTTCAGTCTAATGTGCTCAGTCCTTGGTGAGATGTGGCAAAACATGCATTTATGAATCAGGGGTCAAAGATTTGGGTGTGTTTGGTGGTGATGAGGCAATGAAATGAACATATTTCCACACCCATTTGTTCCAGATGACTCACCCTGTTTATGAGAATCATGTTAAAGGACAAATATTGTATATACTGACTGATTTTCTCTTCTCCAGTTTTTAACAAAACATACCGTCATACATTAAACCAAGATCCAATCTGCACTCCACGAGAGGTAAAGTAAAATCCCATTGCATTATTTGAAAGGAAATACTCCTGATGTCTTGGCCAATAATTTATCCCTCAGGCCAAGTGCTTTATAATGTCCTAAGGTTAAAAAGGTGCTATTTAAATGCAGGTTCTTTAATTTTTCATACAGGATTAGAATTTTTTGTAAGTGGTCTTTTAACTTCCTATACAAGACCTGAAACTAGCCAGCATTTAGCTTTGCTAACTTCTCTTGTAGGGAGGTATACTGATATTAGAGGTAGAATCTTATGTTGTACCTGTTAATTCTCAGATACTTTCAACCAGTTTACTTACTCCAAGGTTTTACCCCGGTGCCCTTATTTGCAAGATGGACAAAGGACAAACACAAGTAAAGGTTCAACAAGTTTATTAATAATAACACTATTAACCCTTAAATTATTCACATAAAGCAAGAGGATACCCCAGCAGATTCAAGTATACTACCCATAAAGATGGTTTGGTTGAACTGCAGGTCCGAATCTCTGAGTCCCTCTGGTCCGTCGTCACGAAGGTGAGTCTTGATGGCCGCTTCTTCCTTCCTTCTCTGGTCAGTCTTCCGAATGGTCACGGCTGTCTCCCCTGTCAAGTCTTCACTCCTGTGTGACTCGAAGTGTGTCCCTTTATCCCCCAGCCTGCTTGCCTTTCCAGAAACTTCTCTGGCTTCCGGCCAATGAGGTCCCAGGAGGGGGTTCCAATGCCCAGTGGGTTTCTTGATGTCTGCCTGACAGGACACCAGGGTCCGCCCCCCCAGGTGTCCATCTCCATGTTGTTGAACTTGTTATCAGATAAGGTATCTACAGGAACTCTTGGTGACAGAAAGTCTGGCTCAATCTGCGCTTCTCACAATAGGTCGATGCATTTCAATGAGGTGCCATGACCTCCTGCTAAGTCTCAAGTAGAGTGTAACGACCTTTGATGGGTGGTTGATGGGTCAAGCCCAGACACGTTTGTGTATTGTACAATTGGCCTGCCTGAGGTTTGACTGTGTTTGATTTCAATAAGCCCAATTCTTTAATTTAGGATATCCAATTTTATCAGCTTTAAAGCTAGGCCCTGTTTATATCACCACACTTCGAATAGTTATAGTACATCAAGTCTGTTCCAGGTCTCTGCATGAGCAAGCAAACTAATCTCACTCCCCACCCTTATCCTGTAAATTTTATAGACTGCCCACAAACATCACCCACTTATCCATTCTTACACACACACCCATTCTGACAAACACATCTAGTTGAGAATATTTGAATTGCAGCGATTTGACCAAATGACCAATAAGTGCAGCAAAAGGTTTCCAATCCCATACTAGAATGCCCTTTCTTTCTTTCCCATTCTAGTATGGCATTGGTGGAGGGAGTGAATGTTTGTTGTAGTGGGTGAGGTGTGATGCCAATCGAGTTGCTTGAGATGCATTCATCCAGGCATGTGGAAAGTATTCCATCACACTCCTGATTTATGCCTTGTAGATAGTGGATGGTTTTGGGGAGTCAAGACAAGTTACTTGCTGCAGAATTCCCAGTTTTGGTTTTCCCTTGTAACCACTGGCTAGTCTAGTTCAGTTTCTGGTCAATGATGACTCCACTCCCATGATGATTATCGTGCAGATTCACTGATGGTAATTGATTATATATATTGATTTTGTGCTTTTCTACTGTCTCTCCACATCCTTTTATTCCTTGCTGTTAGAATCCCTACAGTACAAAAAGAGGCCATTCGGCCCATTGAGCCTGCACTGACAACAGTCCTACCCAGGCCCTTGCCCCGTAACCCCATGTATTTACTCTGCTAGTCCCCCTGACACTAAAGAGCAATTTACATGGCCAATCAACCTAACCTGCACATCGTTGGATTGTGGGAGGAAACCAGAGCACCCGGACGAAACCCATGCAGACATGGAGAATGTGCAAACTCCACACAGACAGTTACCCGAGGCCAGAATTGAACCCGAGTCCCTGGAGCTGTGAGGAAACAGTGCTAACCACTTTGCCACCATGCTGCCCAAAGGAGGAGAATATCTGAAGACTCCCATTTGCAGCACACATTTCCTAATGGGAAGGGGTGGTACAAGTTTTTTTTCTTTCCCAAGCTAGTTTGGCATTGGACAGATTTCCACTGCTGTGATTGTTTTTTTTGTCTTTCTGGCATTTAGCAATGATCATTCTACATTCCAGTAAGGCTTTATAGTAAAATATTTCTTCTAATTTCACTCTTCCCATAACTGCCAGATATCAACATATGACCTTGTCTTTGATTTATCTATCAATACAAATGAATCTCGCAATATTTCCCTTTACTATTTTCACTATTCTTGTCAAGTTCATCTCAATCAGAGCGAACACACTCTTTCTTACCTCTTCAGCCTTTCCTCATAATTCAAGGAAGTGTTGGTGAACCTTTAGAAAAGTTCAGCTTCAACTGGAGTACTGTTTTCAAATTGGGTACCATATTTTAAATAGATTCTGAAGACTAGACAGATTGCAGAAAAGCTGTACGAGAATGATCCAGGAATAAGGGTCTTCACATGGATAGTTTGGAGAAGCTGGGGCTGTTTATTGAAGCATAAGAGGAGATTTGATGGAAATGTTCAAAATTATGCAAGGCCTAGAGATGAAGTGAAACTGTTCCCATTGGTAGAGACAACGATTTAAGGCAAAAGAACTGAAAGCAATATGAGGACAAAAATTTCTAATGGAGTATATAATTATAATCTGGAATTTCATAAAACTGTGATGGAGGCAGATTCAGGGTGCAGGATTAACTAAATTGCTCTTCAGATATTCTCCTCCTTTGGGCAGCATGGTGGCAAAGTGGTTAGCACTGCTTCCTCACAGCTCCAGGGACTCGGGTTCAATTCTGGCCTCGGGTGACTGTTGTCTGTGTGGAGTTTGCACATTCTCCCTGTGTCTCCATGGGTTTCCTCTGGGTGCTCCCTATTCTCATAACCCCACGATTGTCCCTGACACTAAGGGGCAATTTAGCATGACCAATGCACCTAACACACACATCTTTTGGACTGTGGGAGGAAACCGCAGCATCCGAACGAAACCCACACAGACACGGGGAGAATATGTAAACTGCACACAGACAGTAACCCAAGCCAGGAATTCAACACGAGCCTTTGGCACTGTGAGGCAGCAGTGCTAACCATTGTGCCGCCCAGAGAGTGCTGAGAATGTGGAACTATCTACCACGTGGAGCAGTTAGATGCATCTGCACTATTGACTTTTAAGGAAACTACATGAGGGAAAAAGGATTAGAAGGATACTTTGATCACGAGATGTACTAAATGGAGTGGGAGGAGCTCACTTCCAGTGTAAACAGCGACATAGACTGCTCCACTGAAAGGTCATTGACCTGAAATGTTAGTGGGATTCTCTGGTCCTGCTGCAGTGAACGGAGATTTGGATGAGTGCCAAATTCACTGTCTTTGTTGGCACTGGCGGCACGATATTAACACTGCTTCTCTCTCTACAGATGCTGCCAGTCCTGCTGAGTGTTTCCAGCATTTTGCTTTTATCCCAGCATAAATGAGTTGGGTCGAATGGCCTGTTTCAGTTGTCATAAAATTGACAGAATATAAAATCTATAAACAATGTTGCTTCCCCTTTGTTAAATTTGGTGCATTCTGGCTAATTATCAAAGTGAAAGGGCAATTAAGTTATTCAGCTTGTTTCTGTAATCATTAATCAGTTCTTAGGCAATAATCTAGTCCCATGTTTCGAGGTATCTGGAGAGCAGCCAGCCTTCTACTGATTTCCAAGAAAGCAGCTGATGAGCTTTTAAAGGTTATTCCTGGAAACATTCAATAGGTCACTTGCTGCAGCAGCTGTTTTTTTATATGTCTGAGCTGGTGTGGTTTTTGAACAGACTGTTTGCTTCACGCAATCTTGGGCACAATTCATTTCCCAGCAGCTGTTGTGTAAACAGAGCCAATATTACGCATGCCAACTCTACCATGCAGAGAGAATGCCAACCACTGTCTCCCTATTGACAAGTCACAATTCCAGAGAGTGTTTTCAGCTGCTGAATTGAGACAGATGTCATGTTTCCAGTTAGAACAAATATATTTTCCATCTGTGAAGTAAAATTCAGAAACTTGCATGCAACAGATCAAGGAGCTGTGTGTTTAAGGGAGAGATCACAAAATCAGAGCAGGAGGGAGTGAGAGCAGAGAGATTCAGAACTGTACCTTTGAATCCCTGAGAAACTGCCTTTGTAAACTCCTGTCAAAGACTTCCATAGCTAGCTGTCTGGGCTGGGAGACCGATTACAATCTGCTTTTTCCCTCAACGTGTGCTTTTGCAATGCTTGAATCCATCCAGATCTACAACTTAAATCTCTATATCTGTTTTTATTACTGCAGGGCTGTTGAAATGCACAAACATCGCTTTGCATGCTTTTCCAAGCCATCTGTTTCTAGCCAGAACATTGCTTTTCATTCTGTCATACATTTGGACAATTGAGAACGTGTCACGGAGAGCAGATGGTAATTACTTTTAAATATTCTTTCATGGGATGCTGGTTAGGATTGCATTTATTCGTCATTGACAGAATAGTGGTGAAATACCTTCTGGAATCGCTGCAGTCCATGTGTAGTTACACCCACAGTGCTGTTAGGGAGGGAGTTCCAGGGTTTTGACTGAGCGGCAGCGAAGAAATGTCAGTATATTTCCAAGTTAGGATGGTCTGTGACTTGGGGGAGAATTTGCAGGTACTGATGTTTCCATATGTCTACCGCCCTTGTCCTTCTAGTTGGTAGAGGTCACAGGTTTAGAAGATATTGTTGAAGATGCCTTAGTAAGTTCCTGCACTGCATTTATTGTGCATGGTACACATAGAAACATAGAAGATAGGAGGAGGCCATTTGGCCCTTCGAGCCTGCTCCGCCATTCATTACGATCATGGCTGATCATCCAACTCAATAGCCTAATCCTGCTTTTTCCCCATAACCTTTGATCCCATTTGCCCCAAGTACCATATCCAGCCTGAACACATTCAATGTTTTGGCATCAACTACTTCCTGTGGTAATGAATTCCACAGACTCACCGCTCTTTGGGTGAAGAAGTGTCTTCTCATCACCGTCCTAAATGGTCAACCCTGAATCCTCAGACTGTGACCCTTTGTTTTGGACTCCCTCACCATCGGGAACATCCTCTCTGCATCTACCCTGTTTAATCCTGTTAGAATTTTATAAGTCCCTATAAAGGGACTGATCTCCAGCGAAAACAATCCTAACCTAGTCAATCGGTCCTCATGCATCAGTCCCACCATCCCTGGAATTGGCTTGATAAACCTTCGCTGCATTCCCCTGACAGCAAGAACATCCTTCCTCAGAAAAGGAGACCAAAACTGCACATAATATTCTAGGTGTGGCCTCACCAAGGCCCTGTTTAATTGCAACAACACATCTCTGCTCCTGTTCTCGATGTGGAGATGCCGGCGTTGGACTGGGGTAAACACAGTAAGAAGTTTAACAACACCAGGTTAAAGTCCAACAGGTTTATTTGGTAGCAAAAACATGATGGATGGGGGCTGGGTGGTGACTGTTAGTAAACTGCAGGGGCTGGGTTTAAATGGAGCACACTGCAGATCAAGACCATCAACAGGCGGGCCGCCATTTTTTATTCTCTGGTCATAAAGCAAAAGAACTAGGTTGTTCTCGAAACATGGCTGTCACTATGTATTGGTGAGGAAGTAAATATGGGAGTGAATGGGATCCCAATCATATGGGCTGTATATTATCCTGTTACAAATTGGTAAAAATTAAGATTGAAAGAAAACAAAACAAAAACAGGGATTTAATTAGAGGCAGACGGTTGGGGAAATGGTAAAATGAGAATTAGCCTATCGGTGGAAAACAAATATTTTACATGTGACTTGATAAAACAATGGGGTTGTAACTTCAAAGTGGAGAGATAAGGAAGTTGACACGTACCTGCCAAAAGCCAACTCCATAGGGTAAATAACATCAAAGGGAACTGAAGAACATGAATAATGGAGAACAAAAGAAAAAAATGAAGGAGTGAGCTACCATCAGAACTGCAGCAGTTACAGATATAGGCCAGAATTCTTCGACCTCACCCGCAGCTGGGATTCTCCAGTACCGCTACTATGAATGGAGATTTGGCTGAGCACCGCACCAAATTCTCCTTTCTCGCTGGCAGCAGTAGTGGGGTGTGTGAGACCGGAGGATTCTGGTCATAGTCTCTCAAAGGAAGCAGTCATTTTCTGTCCTTACTCAACCAGAAGACTATTTCCCCGACGTGGCCACCTTTACCTGGGGGTGGTAATTATTTTCTGGATTTAGCTCATAGAGTTACTTAATATGGATGTTGTTTACGAAAGGGGGTCAGAGTTCAGGTCAATGTAGGTAGTTGGGGACCAAGGAATAGTTTCATGTAAAAGTATGTCTATAGAGTCATCAGTATATTTAAAGGTCATAGTGTGTCATAGTCCTTCTTATCATATGTGTTTCTGTTTTAATAAATATTCTTTATTAATTATTCACACACTGACTGGACTGTTTCTTCATTGAGGTGTACATTGTTCCTCACATTGTACCAAAAACACACACACACCACTACAAGCCAGTGTTCCAAGTTACCCATCTGGGTTTTGGGATATCCTCGCCTTTAACCACAGTGTGGTTCATAACAAAAATTGGGGCTCTTAGTTGGAATTTTAAAAACTAAATTGATGGAATTGAGATTGTATACAGGGGTTAAGCAAGCTGAGGTAATTGAGGAAATAGAACAAAGAACAATACAGCACAGGAACAGGCCCTTTGGCCCTCCAAGCCTGCGCCGCTCGTGCCAAACTAGACCATTCGTTTGTATCCCTCTATTCCCAGTCTGTTCATGTGGCTATCTAGATAAGTCTTAAATGATCCCAGCGTGTCCGCCTCAATCATCTTGCTTGGCAGTGCATTCCAGGCCCCCACCACCCTCTGTGTAAAATACGTCCCCCTGACATCTGTGTTGAACCTTGCCCCCCTCACCTTGAACCCCTGACCCCTTGTGTTCGTCACCTCCGACCTGGGAAAAAGCTTCCCACTGTTCACCCTATCTATGCCCTTCATAATTTTATACACCTCTATTAGGTTGCCCCTCATCCTCCGTCTTTCCAGGGAGAACAACCCCAGTTTATCCAATCTCTCCTCATAGCTAAGACCCTCCATACCAGGCAACATCCTGGTAAACCTTTTCTGTACTCTCTCCAAAGCCTCCACGTCCTTCTGGTAGCGTGGTGACCAGAACTGGACGCAGTATTCCAAATGTGGCCTAACCAACGTTCTATATAGCTGCAACATCATATGCCAACTTTTATATTCTATGCCCCGTCCAATAAAGGCAAGCATGCCATATGCCTTCTTGACCACCCTCTCCACCTGTGCTGCCACCTTTAAGGATCTGTGGACTTCTACACCCAGGTCCCTCTGTGTGTCTATACTCCTGATGGTTCTGCCATTTATTGTATAGCTCCCCCTTACATTAGATCTACCGAAATGCATCACTTTGCATTTATCTGGATTAAATTCCATCTGCCATTTCTCCGCCCAATGTTCCAGCCTATCTATGTCCTGCTGTATTCTCTGACAATGTTCATCACTATCCGCAACTCCAGCAATCTTTGTGTTGTCCGCAAACTTACTGATCACACCAGCTACACCTTCCTCCAAATCATTGATATATATCACAAACAGCAGAGGTCCCAGTACAGATCCCTGCGGAACACCACTAGTCACAGACCTCCAACCTGAAAAAGACCCCTCCACTGCTACCCTCTGTCTTCTATGGCTAAGCCAGTTCTCCACCCATCTAGCTAGCTCACCTTTTATCCCGTGAGATAGAACCTTTTGCACCAGCCTGCCATGAGGGACCTTGTCAAACGCTTTACTAAAATCCATATAGACGACATCCACGGCCCTTCCCTCGTCAATCATTTTTGTCACCACCTCAAAAAACTCAACCAAATTTGTGAGGCATGACCTCCCTCGTACAAAACCATGCTGTCTATCGCTAATGAGATTATTCAGTTCTAAATGCGCATATATCCTGTCTCTAAGAATCTTCTCCAACAACTTCCCTACCACGGACGTCAAGCTCACCGGCCTATAATTACCCGGGTTATCCTTGCTACCCTTTACGGGACCACATTTGCTATCCTCCAATCCTCTGGGACCTCACCTGTGTCCGGTGAAGAGACAAATAGTAATGCATTTAATTGTACAAGAGTTTTCAGACAGACCAAGTAGTTTGAAAAGTGAGGAAATTGAATTAGCCAAAATTTAATTACAATTAGAAATGAAGAAATTAGAAATGCTGGAGGAGGAAAAAGAAACAAATATAATGAAAAAATTTGAAAAGCAGGAAAAGCAAAACCAAAGAGAAGAAAAAGCTTTTCAAATGGAATTGGAAATGCTGAAGTTAGCAATGGCAGAAGGAGAAAAGGATAAAGAAAGATAATTTCAGCTTAAAATGCAGCAAGTTACAGCAGGGGCACCAGAGCCGGGTGGGGATGGAAGTAGTTCTAGACATGAATCTAGTGGGGAGAAGTTTAGATTTATGAAGACACTTCCAAAGGACTTTGAGGCACTTTTTAGTTCCTTTGCGAAAATAGCCAGATGAATGAAATGGTCGCCAGCTACTTAAGACACTGCTGTTACAGAGTAAACTTGTAGGTAGGGCTTGTGAACTCTGTTTTTATCAGAAGAAAGGTCTGGGGCGTACGATGCAGTGAAGACAGTTATATTGAGTGCTTAAGTTTCGAAATTAAAACAGTCTCGATGGACTTGAATTTGAAAGGGTTAAACAAACTAATTTTGATCAATGGGTAAGAGCATTAAAATAGAAGAAACCAATGATTCCCTTAGAGAAGTAATTGGAAGAATTTAAAGATTCATTACCTGCAGTGATTTTTGATTTGGTTTATTGTCACGTCTTGGGATACAGTGAAAAGTATTGTTTCTTGTGTGCTATACAGATAAAGCATACTGTTCATAGAGTACATAGGGGAGAAGGAAAGGAGAGAGCAGGATGTAGTGTTACAGTCATTACTAGGGTGTAGAGAAAGATCAAGGTATAAGGTACCTTAGGGATTAACTCGTTCCTGTATCTCTTAGTTTTGATGTCTTTCGCCATGCCATTTGCTTACATGGAATGACTTTGCCTTCATATACAAAATTCCTAAATACGTCTGCCCCTGTACAATTTGTGCATACATTTTCACCCCTTTTGTTTGGTCTTCTCTATATAAACGTTATTGCCTTCTTTTGTTTCTAGTCTTGGATTTAATAGTTCCTTTATTAAGATTTAGGATTGTCGTCAGCACACTTTGGTTAAACAGCCAGTAGAAAATCCAGCTACAGAAAAATTGCAAATAGACCATCCTGGGTGTTTCTTGATTGTGTAGTAACGAGACAGAGGAGTTAAAAGCACAAGCTGAGAAAAGTGAGATAAGGTTATCTGACACTATCTTTAGCAAGCTGAATGAAGATAAAAAGATGATGGGAAAGAGATTGATAAAATACAGCAGAGTGATTCCAAATTAAAGCAAACAGCTTACTCGGAATTGGAGGTTGTGTATTACTCGGTTATTACATAAAGGATCACGTATTATAATGAGAAAATGATTTGATTTATTATTGTCACGTGTATTAACATAGTGAAAAATATTGTTTCTTGCACGCTATACAGACAAAACATACCGTTCATAGAGAAGGAAAGGAGAGAGTGCAGAATGTAGTGTTACAGTCATAGCTAGGGTGTAGAGAAAGGTCAACTTAATGCAAGGTAAGCCTATTCAAAAGTCTTGACAGCAGCAGGGAGAAGCTGTTCTTGAGTCAGTTGGTATGTGACCTCAGACTTTTGTATCTTTTTCCCAAAGGAGGAAGAGAGAATGTCCGAGGTGCGTGGGGTCCTTAATTATGCTGGCTGCTTTGCCAAGGCAGCAGGAAGTGTAGACAGAGTTAATGGATGGGAGGCTGGTTTGCGTGATGGATTGGGCTACATTCTCGACCTTTTGTAGTTCCTTGCGGTCTTGGACAGAGCAGGAACCATACCAAGCTGTGATACAACCAGAAATAATGCTTTCTATGGTGCATTTGTAAAAGTTGGTGAGAGTTGTGGCTGACATGCCAAATTTCCTTAGTCTTCTGAGGAAGTAGAGGCGTTGGTGGGCTTTCTTAACTATAATATCAGCACGAGGGAACCAGGACAGGTTGTTGGTGCTCTGGATACCTAAACCCTTGAAGCTCTCGAGCCTTTCTACTTTGTCCCCATTGATGTAGACAGGGGCATGTTCTCCTTTACGCTTCCAGAAGTAGATGACAATCTCCTTTGTTTTGTTGACATTAAGGGAGAGATTATTGTTGCCGCACCAGTTCACCAGATTCTCTATCTCATGCCTGTACTCTGTCTCATCATTGTTTGAGATCCGACCCACTACGGTGGTGTCGTCAGCAAACTTGAAAATCGAATTGGAGGGAATTTAACCGCACAGTCATAGGTGTATAAGGAGTATAGTCGGGGGCTGAGAACACAGCCTTGTGGGGCACTGGTGTTGAGGATGGTTGTGGAGGAGGTGTTGTTGCCTATCCTTACTGATTGTGGTCTGTGTGTTAGGAAGTTCAGGATCCAGTCGCAGAGTGAGGTGCCGAGGCCCAGGCCACGGAGTTTGGAGATGGAAATGTGCAGTCATACATCAAGCTGTTTACCTCCTGAGTATGGAAAGAGATTCTAAGGATAGCTCATGAAATTCCATTAGGGGGGACATCTAGGAAGAAAGAAAACACAAAGATACAGAAACAGTTTTACTGGGGGATTACATAAAGATGTAGTTAAATTTTGTTAAACATGTGTGACATGTTAAGTAATAGGGAAACCACAAGCAATAAAACTAGTACCTTGATCCCTATTCCAGCTTTCAGAGAACTTTTTGCGAGAGTTCTAGTCAATAATGTAGGAAGTTTGTTGAAAATGCAAAGTGGAAATCAACACTTGTTAAATGTTATGGATTTATCCACTAGATTTCCTGAAGCCATATTATTAAGAACCATTACAGCAAGGATAGTAGTAGAGGAATCAACCAAGTTCTTCACTAGATACAGTTTAGCGAAAGAGAGACAATCAGATCAAGGGCTAAATTTCATATCAGGATTAATAAAGAGGTCATGAATGGCCTGGAAATAAAACAGTACAAATCATCGACATAGCATCCAGAGTCACAAACTTTGTCATCAAACTTTGAAAACAATGATGAAAGTGAATGGGTCAAGATTATCCTCTTGATTGGGACAAAGGATTCCGTTTTTATTATTTGCCATTAGGGATACACCAAATGATTCTACCAGATTTAAATTTAAAATTGGTCTCCGGACATGAATTTAGAGGACCATTAAAATTAACCCAAGAAAAGTTACTAGAGAATCAGAGATGGCACGGTAGCACAGTGGTTAGCACTGCTGCTTCACAGCTCCAGGGACTTGGGTTCGATTCCCGGCTTGGGTCACTGTCTGTGTGGAGTTAGCACGTTCTCCCCGTGTCTGCATGGGTTTCCTCCGGGTACTCCGGTTTCCTCCCACAGTCCAAAGATGTGCGGGTTAGGTTGATTGGTTATGCTAAAAAATTGCCCTTAGTGTCCTGAAATGCGTAGGTTAGAGGGATTAGTTGGGTAAATATGTAGGGATATGGGGGTAGGGCCTGGGTGGGATTGTGGTCGGTGCAGACTCGATGGGCCGAATGGCCTCTTTCTGTGCCGTAGGGATTCTATGATTCTATACACTGTGTGGTGACAAGGAAGAATTTAAAGATAGCACAGCAAGGAAGGAAAGCAAAAGCTGATAAGAAAACAGAGCCACATAGGTTTGTAGCAGGGGAGAAACTGATAGTGCTATGACCTGTGTTGGGCGAAATACTAAAAGCTAGATTTAGTGGACAGTATCAAATTAAAAGAAAACCAAGTGAAGTAAATTATCTGATACGACATGAACCCCATAAAGTGTGCCACGTTAACATGCTCAAGAGATAATTAGACAGAGAAGATGAGGACAAGCAAGAGGTTTACTGGGTGTTTTCTATAGGCCGCCCAATAGTAACAGGGATGTGGAGGAGCAGGTTGGGAAGCAGATCCTGGAGAGATGTGATAATAACAGAGTGGTCGTGAATTTCCCAAATATCGATTGGAATATCCCTAGGGTAAGGGGTTTAGGTGGGGAGGAGTTTGTGAGGTGTGTTCAGGAGAGCTTCCTGACACAGTCTGTGGATAAGCCTACAAGAGGAGAGGCTGTACTTGATTTGGTATTAGGGAATTAACCTGGGCAGGTGTCAGATTTCTCAGTGAGAGAGCATTTTGGGGATAGTGATCATAACTCTATCTCCTTTACATTAGCATTGGAGAGAGATAGGATCAGTCAAGCTAGGAAAGTGTTTATTTGGAGTAAGGGCAATTATGAGGCTATAAAAATTAGAGGCATAAATTGGAAGGAGATTTTCTCAGGGAAATGTACAGAAGAAATGTGGCAAATTTTCAAGGAAAATTTGTCTGGAGCTCTACACAGCAACGTTCCAATGAGACAGGGGAGTTATGGTAGGTTACAGGAACCATGGTGCACGAAAGCTGTAACAAATTTAGTCAAGAAGAAAAGAAAAGCCTACAAAAGGTTCAGGGAGCTAGGTAATGTTAGAAATCGAGAAGAGTATACGACTAGTAGGAAGGAACTTAAGAGGGAAATTAGAAGAGCAAGAAGGGGTCATGAGAAGGCCTTGGCAGACAGGATAAAGGAAAACCCCAAGGCATTCTACAAGTATGTTAAGAGCAAGAAGATAAGATGTGAAGGAGTAGGACCTCTCAAATGTGCCAGTGGGAAAGTCTGTATAGAACATAGAACAGTACAGCACAGAACAGGCCTTTCGGCCCTCGATGTTGTGCCGAGCTTTGTCCAAAACCAGGATCAAGCTATCCCACTCCCTATCATTCTGGTGTGCTCCATGTGCCTATCCAATAACCGCTTGAAAGTAGATATATATAGATATATAGAACCGGTAGAAATAGCAGAGGTACTCAATGAATACTTTACTTCAGTATTCACAGTGGAAAAGGATCTTGGTAATTGCAGTGCAGACTTGCAGTGGACTGAGAAGATTGAGCATGTGGACATTAGGAAAGAGGATGTGTTGGAGCTTTTGAAAAGCATCAAGTTAGATAAATCGCCGGGACCGGATGGGATGTACCCCAGGTTACTGTGGGAGGCGAGGGAAGAGATTGCTGAGCCTCTGGCGATGATCTTTGCATCATCAATGGAGACGGGAGAGGTTCCGGAGGAGGTTCCGTTATTCAAGAAAGGGAGAAGAGAGAGCCCGGGAAATTATAGACCAGTGAGTCTAACCTCAGCGGTTGGTAAGTTGATGGAGAAGATCCTGAGAGGCAGGATTTATGAACATCTGGAGAGGAATAGTATGATCAGAAATAGTCAGCACGGCTTTGTCCAAGGCAGATAATGCCTTACGAGCCTAATTGAATTTTTTGAAGATGTAACTAGACACATAGACGTGGGAAGAGCAGTAGATGTAGTTTATATGGATTTCAGCAAGGCGTTTGATAAGGTGCCCCTCGCAAGGCTTATTGAGAAAGTGAAGGGGCATGGGATACAAGGGGACATTGCCTTGTGGATTCAGAACTGGCTTGCCCACAGAAGGCAAAGAGTGGTTGTAGATGGGTCTTTTTTAGCATGGAGGTCGGTCACCAGTGGAGTGCCCCAGGGATCTGTTCTGAGACCCTTACTCTTTGTGATTTTTACAAATGACCTGGATGAGGAAATGGAAGTATAGGTTGGCAAGTTTGCTGATGACACAAAGGTGGTGGTGTTGTGGATAGTGTAGAGGGATGTCAGCAGTTGCAACGGGACATAGATAAGATGCAAGACTGGGCGGAGAAGTGGCAGATGGACTTCAACCCAAATAAGTGTGTGGTGGTTCATTTTGGCAGGTCGAATAGGATGAAAGAATATATTAAGGGTAAGACATTTGGCAGTGTGGAAGATCAGAAGGATCTTGGGGTCCGGGTTCATGGGACGCTCAAAGCAGCATCGCAGGTAGAGGCTGTGGTTAAGAAGGCGTATGGAATACTGGCCTTCATCAATAGAGGAATTGAGTTTAGAAATCGGGAGATAATGCTGCAGCTGTATAGGACCCTGGTCAGACCCCACCTCGAGTACTGTGCCCAGTTCTGGTCGCCTCATTACAGAAAGGATGTGGAAGCCATAGAAAGGGTGCAGAGGAGATTTACAAGGATGTTGCCTGGAATAGGTGGCATGCCTTATGAGGATAGATTGAGAGAGCTAGGTCTTTTCTCTTTGGAGAAGCCAAGGATAAGAGGTGACCTGATAGAGGTGTATAAGATGTTGAGAGGTATTGATAGAGTGGATTCTCAGAAGCTTTTATCCAGGGCTGAAATGGTTGCCACAAGAGGTCACAGGTTTAGGGTGCTGGGGAGTAGGTACAGAGAAGATGTTAGGAGTAAGTTTTTCACTCAGAGGGTGGTGGGTGCGTGGAATCGGCTGCCGGTAGTGGTGGTGGAGGCGGATTCAATAGGGTCTTTTAAGAGACTTTTGGATAAGTTCATGGAAGTTAGTAAGATAGAGGGTTATAAGTAAGCCCAATAGGTAGGGACAAGTTCGGCGCAACTTGTGGGCCGAAGGGCCTGTTTGTGCTGTAGGTTTTCTATGTTCTATGTTAAGAGGTCTTGATAGTAATGAAGCAGGAAGAAGAAGGGTTAAATTCTGACAGTGACTTCACTCTAATTCATTTGGGTAATGAAGTACTGTAAAATTTAGACAACTGTTAAGTTTTCTTCCAGATAAGAGCTGAGGCAAATTGGAAGAGTTACTGTAGTCACATAAATGTATTTGTAGGAATAAATGAGGAAGAATGGAGATAGCGATATATAACCTGGATACGGAAGAATCAGTTCTAATAAAGCAACATCCAGAGGTTAAATCCAGCAAAAGTATCACAAGTACAGAAGGAAATACAAGCTCTGGAATGACATTGAATTGAGTTTTAATGATTAGAACTCCCCTATCGTACTGGTGCCAAAGCTGGTTGGAACACAAAGACTTTATGGACTACAGGGAAGTGAATGTCATCACCAGGAGTGATTTGTTTTCTGTACCGTGGTGGAGGATTGCATTGAAAGAATTAGACAGTCTGAATTCATTACAAAATAGATTTAAAGGGCTTTTGGAAAGTACCTTTGTCTGAAAGGCAAAGAAAATCTCGACATTCATGATACCAAATGGAATTTATTAATTTAACGTTACACTGTTCGGGATGAAGAATGCACCCACAACATTTCAAAGGCTAACAATGAAAATAATTCAAGGACTAAGTCGCTGTGCAACAAACATTGACAATTTAATGGTGTTGAGTCGAAGTTAGGGAGAACATTAGCAACACTTAAAAGAAGTTAGAATGCTTAAAAGAGGCTAATCTGATCATGAATTTGGCAAAAAGTGAACTTGTTGAAGCTCAAATTTCATATTTGGAACATATCGTGGGACATGGTCAAATGGCCACATTGGATGTGAAAATAAAAGCCATTTGGGATTTTCCAGAACCCACTACATGAAAAGAGACGAAGACTTCTGGGAACGATTTTATTTTATTGTAAATTCATGCTAAACTTTAGCAGTACGGTAGCCCCAATAACAGAATTCTTGAAGAAGAACAAGAAATTTAACTGAAGGATTACCAAACTGTATTCTAACATTTAAAAACTCTTGACAACAAAGCCAGTGTTAGCTACACCAAATTATGACAGTTTAAACTGGCTGTGGAGGCTAGTGACATTGATGTAGGAGCTGTGTTATTTATTACAAGATGATGAACTCGGACTTGAGAAGCCTATGGAGTATTCCTCAAGGAAAGTAAATCATCACCAACATAAGTATTCTATCATTTAAAAAGAGACTTCAAGTTTGGTATTGGTATTGCAATATTTATGTTGCCATAATACAGCAGGGAAAATCATATATACGGATCATAATCCCCTAAAATGTCTGGAGAAATTTCAAAATCGGACCACCAGATTACTTCAAAGGAGTTTGTTCGTACAACCATTTAACTTAAAAAATAATTTGTGTGGCTGGGAGAAAAAATGTTATGCTTTAGCACAAGTTTAGGAAAAACTATTGGAATATTTGGTATAAATACTCTGTGGTTTATTTTATATTAATGCACATTTTTAAATCTTTGCAATGTTTGATGACGTAGAACTAAGAAGAAATGGCTGAGAAATGAAATTGTTGTTTTAATTAAATCTTCATTTTTAAAAGAATTGGGGAAAATGAAAATTAAAAACCATGTAAAAACAGGGATTTGATTAGAGGCAGACTGCTGAGAAATAAATAGATGCAAGTTGGCATTTCAGCGGAAAACAAGTATTTTACACGTGACTAGAGAAAACAATGGAGCTATAGATGTAGTAACTGCAAAGTGGAGAGTTAAGGAAATTGACACGAATCTGCAAAAGGCAACTCCATGGGGGGAATAACATCAAAGGGAAAAAATAGCATAACTGAATAACACTGAGGGAAACTAGAAGGCTAATATCAGAACTGCAGCAATGGCAGATATATTTTGGCGGAATTTTACTGCCTCGCCCACCCGAGGCTCGTAAGATCCTGCCCAAGGTAGCGGAGAATGCCGTTCTGTGAGCCTTGCCTGCCCCGATGCTAGGGCGGGCGTGCCGGTAAAATTCCAGCAATAGTCTCGAAGGAAACAACCATTTTCTGTCTTTGCTGAACCAGAAGACTATTTCCCAGACATGGCCACCTTAACTGGGTGTGGTAATTATTTGCTGGATTTAGTTCATGCAATTACTTAATATTGAATGTTGTTTAGGAAAAGAGGTATCTCAGAGTTCAGGTAAACGTAGTTAGTTTTTGAGACCAAGGAATAGTTTCATGGAAAACTATGTGTATAGTCATCAGTATATTTGTTTACACATTATATGTGTTTTTTTCTTTTTCTTTTAAAGTTGATATTCTTTATTAATTGTTTACACAATGATTGGACTGTTTCTTCACTGGGTTGTTTGTTACTCACATTATACCAAAAGAATAAATACACCACTACGAACCGGTGTTTCAAGTTCAGCGTTGTTGGAGCTCCACCCATCCAGGCAAGTTCATCACTCTCCAGGCTCAACCTTGTAGATGATGGACAGGCTTTGGGTCGAATTCCCCGCCACTGACCTGCTCTTGTAACCACAGTATTACAGCTGGTCAAGTTCTGGGTCAATGACAACCCCCAGGATGTTGTTAGTGGGGGAAACAGCAATGATGCTGCATTCAAGGTCAAGGGGCAAAGGTTAGATTCTACTTGGAAATGGCCATTGCCTGGTACTTGTGTGGCATGAATGTTACCTGCTACTCATCAGCCCAAGTCAAATGTTGTCCAAACCTTGTAGACGGTTATGGATTGATTCTCTACTTGAGGAGTCATAAAATCATAAGAAATAAGAGCAGGAGTAGGCCTTTCAAGCCTTCGAGCCTGTTCCACCATTCAATTAGATCATGTCTTAACTCAATTTTCCGGCCTTTTCCCCTTGACAATCCAAAATCTGTATAATTCAGCCTCGAATATATACAATTAACCAGCCTCCTACTGCTCTTTGTAAAAGAGAATTCCAAAGATTAACAACTCCAAGAGAAGAAATTCCTCCACATTTCCATCTTAAATGAGAGGCCCCATATTCTAAAACTGTAGCCCCTAGTTCCAGATTCCCCCACAAAAGGAAACATCCTCTCAGCACCTAACCCTGACAAGCTCCCTCAGAATCTTACATTTCAATAAGATCGCCTCTTATTCTTCTCAACTCCAGTGAGCATACAACTCAATCTTTGCTCAAAAAACAAACCCTTTCATCAAAGGAATCAATCGAGTGAACCTTCTTTGAACTGCTTCGAATGAAACTATGAGTAAAAAGACTAAAACGCTCTAAGGAGGTTTATTGAGTCATGGCTAGGAGCATGCTTTCTAAACATATGCCTGTATAAACAACATTCACAATGTTCACTATTATACATTGCTAATCCAGCACCTAATAGGATTCAGGTTGAGGGTTCCCATCTTTATTTTACTCCTGCCAAGAACAGAATAAAATCAACTCATCCCCTCGCCCTGATTCAAACCCAAGCACCAAATCCCTGCTTGCTAAACCCACACATATAAAAGTATGAAAAATATTTAATCTTAAAAATACTTAACACATTGATCAAATCTGTGCCTGTACATTTTCACATGGAAGCACAGAAACTAGCCATTTGTCCCAAATGATTGATTCAGTTCTCCCCATGTCTGCGTGGGTTTCCTCTGGATGCTCCTGTTTCCTCCCACAGTCCGAAAGACGTGCTGGTTAGATGCACTGGCCACACTAAATTCTCCCTCAGTGTACCCGAACAGGCGCCGGAGTGTGGCGACTAGGGGATTTTCACAGTAACTTCATTGCAATGTTAATGTAAGCCTAATTGTGACACTAATAAATAAACTTTGTTATTGTACTACATGAGCTTCCTCATATGTGTTAAGAACTGAAGAAACGGGAGAAGTAAACCATACAATCCCTCAAAGTTGCTCTGCCATTCAGTACAATCATGACTGATCTTCTATCTCAATTCCATTTTGCTGTCTTCTTCATGTATTCCTTCAGTAAGGCATTTGACAAAGTCCCACATGGCAGGTTGGTTAAGAAGGTTAAGGCTCATGGGATACAAGGAGAAGTGGCTAGATGGGTGGAGAACTGGCTTGGCCATAGGAGACAGAGGGTAGTGGTCGAAGGGTCTTTTTCCGGCTGGAGGTCTGTGACCAGTGGTGTTCCGCAGGGCTCTGTACTGGGACCTCTGCTATTTGTGATATATATAAATGATTTGGAAGAAGGTGTAACTGGTGTAATCAGCAAGTTTGCGGATGACACGAAGATGGCTGGATTTGCGGATAGCGAAGAGCATTGTCGGGCAATACAGCAGGATATAGATAGGCTGGAAAATTGGGCAGAGAGGTGGCAGATGGAGTTTAATCCGGATAAATGCGAAGTGATGCATTTTGGAAGAAAGAATGTAGGGAGGAGTTATACAATAAATGGCAGAGTCATCAGGAGTATAGAAACACAGAGGGACCTAGGCGTGCAAGTCCACAAATCCTTGAAGGTGGCAACACAGGTGGTGAAGAAGGCATAAGGTATGCTTGCCTTTATAGGACGGGGTATAGAGTATAAAAGCTGGAGTCTGATGATGCAGCTGTATAGAACGCTGGTTAGGCCACATTTGGAGTACTGCGTCCAGTTCTGGTCGCCGCACTACCAGAAGGACGTGGAGGCGTTAGAGAGAGTGCAGAGAAGGTTTACCAGGATGTTGCCTGGTATGGAGGGTCTTAGCTGTGAGGAGAGATTGGGTAAACTGGGGTTGTTCTCCCTGGAAAGACGGAGAATGAGGGGAGATCTAATAGAGGTGTACAAGATTATGAAGGGGATAGATAGGGTGAACGGTGGGAAGCTTTTTCCCAGATCAGAAGTGACGTTCACGAGGGGTCACGGGCTCAAGGTGAGAGGGGCGAAGTATAACTCAGATATTAGAGGGATGTTTTTTTACAGAGGGTGGTGGGGGCCTGGAATGCGCTGCCAAGTAGGGTGGTGGAAGCAGGCACGCTGACATCGTTTAAGACTTGCCTGGATAGTCACATGAGCAGCCTGGGAATGGAGGGATACAAACGATTGGTCTAGTTGGACCAAGGAGCGGCACAGGCTTGGAGGGCCGAAGGGCCTGTTTCCTGTGCTGTACTGTTCTTTGTTGTTCTTTGTCCTTGATTCCCTGAGACACCAAAAATCTGTTTATCCAGTTTTCAATATCTTTAAACAACGGAATAGCAACAATTCTCTGGGGTAGAAAATTGTAAGCGTTCACAATCTTTTGACTGAAGAAACTTCTCCTCATCTCAATCTTTACACAATTGTCCTCTTAATCTGAGACTTAATCCCAGCCTGGGGAATAACTTTGTCTGTCAAATCCCTCAAAATCTTGTATGCTTCAATAAGATGACAATCGTTCTTCTAAAATCTAGAAAATACAGACCCAATTTACGCAGTCTCCCATCTTAGGACAGCCCACTCATCCAGGAACCAATCTTGTGAAACTCTGCTGCACCACTTCCAATTCAAGTACATCCTTCCTTAAATATGGAGACCAAAGCTGTGCACAGTTTCCCAAATGTGGTCTCACCAAAGCCCTGTACAATTATAGCCAGAATCTGCATATCCTTTCTCCATTCTGTACTTATCTACCTTCCCCGTAAAGACATCTCTGATTTGTGATTTTAGAAAATGTTCCATTAACCTGCCATTCATTTTCCCACCGTTATCTTAAGAACAGGTTCATCTATAATTGTACTTGCAAATGCAACAATTGTATAAAGGCACCACCATCGTGTAAATTTCACTAAAAGAGACTCAGACAGAGATAAGACAGAGATAGATAGGTTCTTGATCAATAAGGAGATCAAGGATTATGGGGAGAGGGCAGGAGATGAGAATCATATCAGCCATGATTGAATGGCAGAGTAGACTCAATGGGCCAAATGGCCTAATTCTGCTCCAAATCTTATGGTTCTAACCAGAAATACTGTATGAAATGGAGTATGGGAGGAATGAATTTAATTCTTTGAACATTGGCCAGCTTTGTTTGTCCCTGTTTCACACAGTTTCAAATTGCTGTTTTTTTTTAAAAAATCATTAAATTACACTGTAGAAGAATTGTGCCTTTTCTCTCAATCCTGAACTGTTTTTTCTCAAAATTATGTCCCTCCTCACTCCATTTGATGGACAGGAGGAGGAAAAGTTTCCTTGTAGTCTCTGAATTTCAAACTGGATACCAGGCTGAACAAAGCATTCTTGGTGATGTTGAGGATTAGATTGTCAAAGATTTTCCTGGAATATTTTGATTATCATCCCAGGATCGGTCTCTGCTAAAATAAGACTATCGCACAAACTCCTCACAGTTGCTTGCTTTCCAAGACGTCGTTTCCATAGGATTAAGGCAGCCAGGATCTGTGCCTGTAGATTGTATTGGTGGTTCATTTTACATCTATAAAGATCTGGCACCTTCAGTCCGAGATCCACCACAATTCTCTCCCAGTCTGGTCCCAAGTGGCTGGAAAGTTGATTTAGCTGCTTGTCAGTAGGTACACTCTTCAAGATGTGGTCTGAAATAGCCAATCGTAATTCATCTGGAAAAGAAATGGTGATTAATTCCAAACTCATTTCTTCATGTTAGTTTTGACCCAGTTCACTAGCACAATCCCAGATGCATGATGGCATTAATTTACCAACAATGAATTGCAGTTAAAACAGGAGTCAATCCCATTCCCTTTTTATAAGAACATATGAAATAGGAGAATGAGAGAGCCATTCATCCCTTCGAGCCCACCACCATTAAATGAGATCACGGCTAATCAACACCATTTTCCTGCACTATCCCCATATCTCTTGATGACTTTAATATATAGAAATTTTGAGTCTTGATTATTTGTATTCAACGAACAGGTGATATTAGCAGAGCCATATTTATTTGCAGTTCAAATCAAGGAGCATTTATATTGCATTCTGCATGACCACAGGATGTTCTATGGCAGCTCATAGCCAATTAAGTATTTAAGTGAGTGCAATCATCGTTCCATCGTTGTGTAGGAAGACATGCCAATTTGCACACAGCATGCTCCCACAAACAGCAATTTAAAAACTGACCAAATATTTTGCTGTATTGATATTGGAAAGGGATAAATAGCCAGAGCACTGGGAAGAATTCCCCTGCTCTTATTCAAACAGTGCCATGGAATCTTTTACAAAGAGGGTGAACGGTACCTCAGTTTAATGACCAGACCTCTGATATTTTAGAAAGTGGTCTCTAGATTAAGTGCCAAGATAACTGGAGTGGGGTTTTTGACCTCATTGCCGTCTGATTCAGAGGTGAGAATACTACCTCTGAATGGCCCAACTCTCTGGACTCACCAAATAGTTTCTCTCCACCTTTTTTGTAATTCTTTCATGGAATGTAGGCAATAATTCCCCTTGAACTGGGTGGTTTGCTCGGCCATTTCAGAGGGTATTTAAGAGTCAACCACGTTGCTGCGGGTCTGGACTTATGTTGGCCAGACCAGGTAAGGATGGCAGATTTCCTTCCTTCAAGGACATTAGTGAACCTGATGACAGTTGATAGTTTCATGGCTAGTTTTCAATTCTAGTATAATGAATTAATTGATTGAATTACGCCAGCTGCAGTGGCGGGATTTGAACCAGTGTCCTCAGAGCAAAATTCTAAATTGGGGCAAGGCCAATTTTGATGGTATCAGGCAGGAACGTTCAACAGTTAATTGGGGGAGTCTGTGGGAAGGCAAAGGTACGTCTGGTAAGTGGGAGGCTTTCAAAAGTGTGTTAACCAGAGTTCAGGGTAAGCACATTCCTCTTAGAGTGAAGGACAAGACTGGTAGAAGTAGGGAACCCTGGATGACTCGGGATATTGAGGCCCTGGTCAAGAAGAAGGCGGCGGCATATGACATGCATAGGCAGCTGGGATCAAGTGGATCTCTTGAAGAGTATAGCGGGTGTAGGAGTAGAGTAAAGAGAGAAATCAGGAGGGCAAAAAGCGGACACGAGATTGTTTTGGCAGATAAAGCAAAGGAGAATCCAAAGAGCTTCTACAAATACATAAAGGGCAAAAGAGTAACTAGGGAGAGAGTAGGACCTCTTAAGGATCAACAAGGTCATCTATGTGTGGATCCACAAGAGATGGGTGAGATCCTAAATGAATATTTCTCATCAGAATTTACTGTTGAGAAAAGCATAGATGTTACGGAACTTGGGGAAATAAATAGTGATGTCTTGAGTGTATATAGAACAGAGGAGGTGGCGCTGGAAGTCTTAAAGCGCATCAAGATTGGTAGCATAGTGGACAGTGAAGAAGGTTATCTAGGATTGCAACGGGATCTTGATGAATTTGGCCAGTGGGTTGACGAACGGCAGATTGAGTTTAATTTAGATAAATGCGAGGTGATGAATTTTGGTAGATCGAACCAGGGCAGGACTTACTATTAATGGGTAGGGCATTGAGGAGAGTTATAGAACAGAGATATCGAGGGGTACAGATTCATAGCTCCTTGAAAGGTAGATAAATCCCCAGGATCTGATGAAGTGTATCCCAGGACACTGTGGGAGGCAAGGGAGGAAATTGCGGGTGCCCTAACAGAGATATGTGAATCATCGATAGTCACAGGTGAGGTGCCTGAAGATTGGAGGGTGGCAAATGTTGTGCCTTTGTTTAAGAAGGGCTGCAGGGAAAAGCCAGGGAACTACAGGCTGGTGAACCTCACATCTAGTGGGTAAGTTGTTAGAAGCTATTTTGAGAGACAGGATCTACAGGCATTTAGAGATGCAAGGATTGATTAGGGACAGTTAGCATGCTTTGTGCGTGGAAAATCATGTCTCACGAACTTAATTGAGTTTTTTTGAAGGGATAACCAAGAAGGTAGATGAGGGCAGTGCAGTTGATGTTGTCTACATGGACTTTGGCAAGGTACCGCATGGTAGGCTGTTGCATAAGGTTCAATCTCACGGGATCCAGGGTGAGGTAGCCAAACAGATACAAAATTGCTTGATGACAAAAGACAGAGGGTGGTTGTAGAAGGTTGTTTTCCAACTGGAGGCCTGTGACCAGCGGTGTGCCTCAGGGATCGGTGCTAGGTCCACTGTTATTTGTCATTTATATTAATGATTTGGATGAGAATATAGGAGGCATGGTTAGTAAGTTTACAGATGACACCAAGATTGGTGGCATAGTGGATAGTGAAGGTTATCGAGGATTGCAACAGGATCTTGATGAATTAGGCCAATGGGCTGACAAATGGCAGATGGAGTTTAATTTAGATAAATGCGAGGTGATGCATTTTGGTAGATTGAACCAGGGCAGGACTTACTCAGTTAATGGCGGGCATTGGGGAGAGTTACAGAACAAAGAGATCTAGGGGTACAGGTTCATAGCTCCTTGAAAGTGGAGTCACAGGTCGACAGAGTGATGAAGAAAGCATTCGGCATGCTTGGTTTCATTGGTCAGAACATTGAATACAGGAGTTGGGATGTCTTGTTGAAGTTGTAGAAGACATGGGTACGGCTACACTTGGAATATTGTGTGTGAATATTCTGGTGACCCTATTATAGAAAGGATATTATTAAACTAGAAAGAGTGCAGAAAAGATTTACTAGGATGCTACCGGGACTTGATGGTTTGAGTTATAAGGAGAGGCTGGATAGACTGGGACTTTTTTCTCTGGAGCGTAGGAGGTTTAGGGGTGATCTTATAGAGGGCTATAAAATAATGAGGGGCATAGATCAGCTAGATAGTCAATATCTTTTCCCAAAAGTAGGGGAGTCTAAAACTAGAGGGCATGGGTTTAAGGTGAAAAGGAAGAGATACGAAAGGGTCCAGAGGGACAATTTCTTCACACAGAGGGTGGTGAGTATCTGGAACAAGCTGCCAGAGTTAGTAGCAGAGGCGGTACAATTTTGTCTTTTAAAAAGCTAGTATAATGAATTAATTGATTGAATTACGCCAGCTGCAGTGGCGGGATTTGAACCAGTGGACAGTTACATGGGTAAGATGGGTATAGAGGGATATGTGAGCAATTGGAACGAGCTTAAGGGTTAAAAAAGGGGCAGCATGGACAAGTTGGGCCGAAGGGCCTGTTTCCATGCTGTAAACCTTTATGACTCTATTAATGGGTCTCTGGGTTAATAATCCAGTGACATTACAACTATGCCACCATCTCCCCTTAAGAGATCCCGTTATCTACTCTCACAAATCATTTAGTCATCTTAAACAATTCAATTATAACTTAATCTTTCATATTCAAATGATCAGGTTGGGAACCCTTTTAATTCTTGGGAATCTGAGCTGGAGTCCCTTCAAAGCAAATCTATCCTCGTTGAGGAGTATTGCAGTAGATTGAACACAGTATTCCAGTTGGGATCCAACTGGAGCTTTGTATGTACGAATATACCTGTAAGTATTTGATCTCAGCACAAAACCATTTTCCACTCACTTATTTATCATTATTGGAAAGAGGAAAATTTGGCCCCAAATGTCCTTACTGCATGTATAAATGTCTAGGAGTACACAAAATCAAAATTAACAATGTATTTTATGTTTACTGAGCACTTTGCCAAGTAAAAGGCTTTTTGAGACTATATAATGCTGATTCACTGCCAGTGTCAATAAAACAACCAGATGAATTTCATTATGATGTTAGAGATCTGTTTTTCTTTCCATTTGAAGTAGTTGATTGTGTTTCAATCTCTCCAATTAGGCTTTTGTTTTATAGGCCAGACACAACCATGTTTTCTTCCAGGTGTAACTAGGCTGCAGATCAAATCCTTGATATGGAGGGTTCAAGCACTGTAGAGCTTGCCCACGCCACTTAAAGACCTCACTGAGCACTAAAATCAACCATGCATCACACCCACTGAAACCCCTAACAAATTCAATTTTTCAGTTTTTTGTTCCTCTTTCCCCTCCCACTCTTCGTTTTCCCAAGAATTGGCTCATACAGGAAGCAACATATAGTTAGGTTCTTCCTGAGAGACCACATCTGATACATCTCAGTCTGGAGACAAATTCTGAGCATCACACCAGATTGGCAGACACACAGGATTTGGGAAACTAATAAATAAAGAGTCCACGCCCTGCCTCCAGGGCAGGTCTCACGCAAGATTCTGGAGTCTCATCTACTCTGGATGTGGTTTCCTGTTGACATCCAAGTCGTTATTATCTTCAGAATCATTTCTCCTTGGGAAGAGATCAAACAAGGTAAAGGAAGCTAACCTTCCCCATAGGACATGTCACCTGAAAGCAGATACACCCACTGGACATCAACCACTGCCACCCAAAGATGTGTGGGTTAGGTTGACGGGCCATGCTAAATTGACCCGTGTCAGGGGATTAGCAGGGTAAATGTGTGGGGTTATGGGAATCGGGTTCGGGTGGGATTGTGGTCGGTACAGACATGATGGGCCAAATGGCCTCCTTCTGTACTGTAGGGATTCTATGATTCTACTATCCTCACTGCTGCTCTGAGTGTGACCATAACCCAACACTTCACAAGGTTCCAGGTTCAAATCCCACTCCAGGGCTTGAGCACAATGATCTCACTGAAACCCCGTGCCGTACTGAGGGGGTGTTGCACTGTTGCATGTGTTTTTTTTCATTTGAGGTTTTAAAACTGTAGTTCCACCTGCTTGCTTGGGTAGATGTAAAGGATCCCATGCTACTATTTCAAAAAAGAGTAGGGGCGTTGTCCCAGGTGTCCTAGCCAATATTCAGCCCTCAGTCAACATCACAACAACAGATTACCTCTTCCTTATCACTTTGCTGTTTGTGGGGACTTGCTATGCGCATAGCGGAGGCCACATTTCCTCTACATTACAACCATGTCTATGCTTCAAAACATATTTCATTAGGTGCACTGTGCTTCGAGTGATGGCCGGCGATCATGGAAGGCATTATATAAATGCAAGTTTTCCTTTTTTTCTGATTCAGTGGTAAAAATATTTATTCTAAAACACAAGTCACCATCCAGATGCAAGTATCTCTCAAGATGCTGACACAGTTTTTAGGTACCGTAATCTAGTCTCCAGACACTGGGACAGTTTGTAATGGGGACTGAATCCTTTAGAAGTAGGAATATCAAAGGCTCACTACGTAAAGAGAGGACTAACATATTCCATTCTGCAAAACGCTATTATGCTTTTGATTCAATCATATATTGTTGAAATACTATTGAATTGTCCTGGGTATAACAGCAGGCTTTCCCTTAGTCTACTACTCCTCTATGATTGGCCACATGTACATCAGAGCATGCTGCCTGCAGAATTTCAGTCCTTACACCAGTTCAGAGCCACTCCTGGTTTCCAATGGATTCATTTCTCCCTTTTGCTGAGTTGTAATGTCCAGTATAACTACTGAAGCTGTCTCTCGGTCTTCTGAGAATTCCCAAACCGACCTCCAGCAACATTGCTCACTCTGATGATTATGCCCTCAGCCACACAGGGACAAATCTTTCAAAGTCCTTAAACGTTTATGGATTCATCTCTTAGACAAGGGAAAGTCTTCCAATTCACGTTTTGTCTTGCATACAGTCAAGGAGTCGGCTATTCAGCCCATCCAGCCTACCCCACCATTTAATAAAACCATAGCTGATCTGATAGTAACCTTAAATCTACATCCCACCTACCTTGATCACTATCACCCTCTTGCTTACCGAGAATTTATCCACCACTGTCTTAAAAATACTTAAAGTATCCACTTATGCCACGTTTTCAGGAAGAGCGTTCCAGAGACAGAATCAATTTTGCCTCATCTCCGTTTTAAATGGGTAACCCCTTATTTTTAAACAGTTCTAGGTTCTCCCACCAGAGGTAGCTAGACTTGTTGCTAGCAGCAAAAGAAAAGTCTTTTTCCCCTCTGCTGATTGCAGCATTTGTCTCTCTCCCTGGATTCTCATGCTCTGAGACAGTAAGCCTGCAATAGCAATAACATCTGCATCGCCTTTTATGTTCAGGTGTCAAAATTAGCACGTGCGTTTCAATAACACTATAGTTTGCCTATCTCCGCAACAGGTCCACAGCAGACACCATCTCCCAGGCCCTGCACTCAACCCTAGAACACCTAGATAACAAGGACACCTACGTCAGATTCCTATTTATTGATTACAGCTCAGCCTTCAACACTATTATTCCCACGAAACTCATCTCCAAACTCCGTGGCCTGGGCCTCGGCTCCTCCCTCTGCAACTGGATCCTGAACTTCCTAACTCAGACCACAATCAGTAAGGATAGGCAACAAAACCTCCTCCACGATCATCCTCAATACTGGTGTCCCTACTATACTTATACACCTATGACTGTGCAGCCAAATTCCCATCCAATTCGATTTTCAAGTTTGCTGATGACACCACCGTAGTGGATCGGATCTCAAACAATGACGAGATAGAGAATCTGGTGAACTTGTGCGGCAACAATAATCTCTCCCTCAATGTCAACAAAATGAAGGAAATTGTCATCCACTTCAGGAAGCGTAAAGGAGAACATGCCCTTGTCTATATCAACAGGAACGAAGTAGAAAGGGTCGAGAACTTTTTAGGTGTCCAGATCACCAACAACCTGTCCTGGTCCCCCCATGCTGACACTATAGTTAAGAAAGTCCACCAATGCCTCTACTTTCTCAGAACACTAAGGAAATTTGGCATGTCAGCTATGATTCTCACCAACTTTTACAGATGCGCCACAGAAAGCATTCTTTCTGGTTGTATCACAGCTTGGTATGGCTCCTGCTCTGACCAAGACCACAAGAAACTACAAAATGTCATGAATGTAGCCCAATCCATCACGCAAACCAGCCTCCCATTTATTGACTCTGTCTACACTTCCCGCTGCCTTGGCAAAGCAGCCAGCATAATTAAGGACCCCACATACCCCGGACATTCTCTCCTCCACCTTCTTCCTTCGGGAAAAAGATACAAAAGTCTGAGGTTACGCACCAACCGACTCGAGAACTGCGTCTTCCCTGCTGCTGTCAGACTTTTGAATGGGCTTACCTTGCATTAAGTTGATCCTTCTCTACACCCTAACTGTGACTATAACACTACATTTTGCACACCCTCGTTTCCTTCTCTATGAACGGTATGCTTTGTCCGTATAGCACGCAAGAAACAATACTTTTCACTGTATGTTAATACATGTGACAATAATAAATCAAATCAACACTCAAACTAGGTCCCCGGCTCCCTTGGTAACCCTATGGTCACATCGCCTTATCTCCAGACTGAACGACCCACAGGTCGCATGTCCCTTTTCGCTGTAATTTTACCTGGAATTTAAAAGACAGCCTAAAACATAATCACCATATAAAATCTCTCATTCCTAGAAATACCTAGACATGGATTCATTGTGTGAACATTGTATGAGCATTTCTCCTGCTGGGAGTTGAAGCAGCTCTTTAACTGCTGCTTTAGGGCGCTTGTACACCAAGGTTAATATAAACACCACACTCATGATCTGCCGATTAACATAAAACATTAACAAAAAAGAGGAGGAGCATTCTCCCCAATGTCCTGTCCAATATATATCCCTCAATCCACATCTATTTACAAAAAGATCTGGTCATTTATCTTATTGCTGCGTTTGGGAACGTGTTGTGAGTAAAGTAGCTTCCTCATTTCCTAGATAACAACAATGACTACATGTCAAAAAACCCCTCACTGGCTGTGAAGTGAGTCGGGCCATTGAGGTTTGGAAGACAATTTATAAATATAAATCTTGCTTCCCAATTCTCCTATGTACATGATACAATTAAAAAGAGTCACAAATGTTACTTAATATTTAAAACTAGTAATTGCCATTGACAAAATTAGTCACAGAATGTTTCATGTCAGTTATTTGTGGGCTAAAGGATCAACTTCTCCGCTAAGATAGCAAAGGGAGGAACTTTGTATGAAAGAGTTAAGCATTTGACTGCCAATGTTGCTATCAGTACTTTAGTCATGAGGATTCAGCGCATTAAGATCCCTCAAGTACAGTGTGGGCTGTGTGGTGTTTTTGCTATGCATATTTTACTTGGCGAGTTGCGTATCACCAATCACAAAACTTTCCAGGCTGACCTTTTGCAATTGTTTATAACCTATGAGGATTAGTTTACTTTGGCTCAAACTGCTTACCACCATCATACTGAGGCTGAACTATCAAAAAAAATGTTTAAAATTGGAAAAGTATCCCACTCCCACCCCAACAAGTAGTTTTTTTTAAAGAAAGCAGCATTCGAACACTAAGTCTTTCGTCAGGGTTTCTAAATCCATTGCATCAATTGAACTGAGAATAACTGCCCATTAGAAGACCATTTTAATGGTCCATTTTCCACCTTCTGTGTACCAACTTCCTCGGCCTATAAGGAAGTATTAGAATTTGGTTGTTACACACCAAAAGGAAATCTCCCACAGTAACCATTCCTAGAAGGCATAAATCAATCAAATCTGACATTAAAAGATCTTTGTCTTGGTAATTAAGCTCCACAAGTAACTACACTGAACCAATTATAATGAACTGGTTCCAAGCTGATTGTTACAATGCTCACATCAATTGTTTTCATCAGACTATAATCCTCTATTGTCGGGCAAATATTTACAGTATGCTAAATAAATTTACTCAATTTTAAATTACTCTTGATTTCAGTTCTTTCTACTGCTATCAACTTAATCCAATTGTGCTTTTTATTCCTAGGCAGCTTGAACAAGGTGACACAGTCTTAACAAGGTGATGTCGGTCAGACTGATTAGAAAGCAAGTTATGTTAAAGATTCTGGAGTTGGTTAGAATTAGAAGTTGCAGAGTGTCCCATCGTGAGATTAAATGATGTTTAGGGTGTGGTTTTGGAGTGCAAACTGGAGCCAAAATGAGATTGAGAGATCCAGGGAGGCCCAATTTCAGGTCTGAAAGGGGAGGCCTGAAGCTCACTATAAGATTGGGCCTCGAGCCACATTAATATTATTCCCCGAACAGCTTGCACAGCTTTAAGAGTTTTAAAATCATGTTACTATCCTTATGGGCAGCAACTTGAGAGAAAGTCCTAACAGGCAAAGAGTGCACTACTGTGCAATGGAAGGAACAGTCACTTTATCATTTCATAGAATCCCTACAGTACAGAAAGAGGCCATTCGGCCCATCGAGTCTGCACCGACCACAATCCCACCCAGGCCCTCCCCCCATATCCCTAAATATTTTACCTGCTAATCCCTCTAATCTACACATCTCAGGACACTAAGGGGCAATTTTAGCATGGCCAATCAACCTAACCCGCACATCTTTGGACTGTGGGAGGAAACCGGAGCACCCGGAGGAAACCCACGCAGACACGAGGAGAATGTGCAAACTCCACACTGACAGTGACCCAAGCCGGGAATCGAACCCAGGTCCCTGGAGCTGTGAAGCAGCAG